>NW_028167487.1:197500-260000 GCF_963513975.1 Fringilla coelebs | reverse complement strand
CTGCAGCTGCAAAGGGCATCCCAGGGGCATCGCAAAACTGCCACAAGCTGGCCTCCTCGAGGGCTTTCTCCTTGGCCCCTGCCCTAACCCTAGGCTGATTGGCTGCCCTGCCTAGGGTTAGGGTTAGGGTTAGGGTTAGGGTTATGCCTAGGGGTCAGGCTTCCGCAAACTAAAAGGCCCAGGGCTCCGGGCACACTGCAGCTGCAAAGGGCATCCCAGGGGCATCGCAAAACTGCCACAAGCTGGCCTCCTCGAGGGCTTTCTCCTTGGCCCCTGCCCTAACCCTAGGCTGATTGGCTTCCCTGCCCAGGTTTAGGGTTAGGGTTAGGGTTAGGGTTACGCCTAGGGGTCAGGCTTCCGCAAACTAAAAGGCCCAGGGCTCCAGGCACACTGCAGCTGCAAAGGGCATCCCAGGGGCATCGCAAAACTGCCACAAGCTGGCCTCCTCGAGGGCTTTCTCCTTGGACCCTGCCCTAACCCTAGGCTGATTGGCTGCCCTGCCTAGGGTTAGGCTTAGGGTTACGCCTAGGGGTCAGGCTTCCGCAAACTAAAAGGGCCAGGGCTCGGGGCACACTGCAGCTGCAAAGGGCATCCCAGGGGCATCGCAAAACTGCCACAAGCTGGCCTCCTCGAGGGCTTTCTCCTTGGCCCCTGCCCTAACCCTAGGCTGATTGGCTGCCCTGCCTAGGGTTAGGGTTAGGGTTAGGGTTAGGGTTAGGGCTACGCCTAGGGGTCAGGCTTCCGCAAACTAAAAAGCCCAGGGCTCCGGGCACACTGCAGCTGCAAAGGGCATCCCAGGGGCATTGCAAAACTGCCACAAGCTGGCCTCCTCGAGGGCTTTCTCCTTGGCCCCTGCCCTAACCCTAGGCTGATTGGCTGCCCTGCCTAGGGTTAGGGTTAGGGTTAGGGTTAGGGTTAGGGTTACGCCTAGTGGTCAGGCTTCCGCAAACTAAAAGGCCCAGGGCTCCGGGCACACTGCAGCTGCAAAGGGCATCCCAGGGGCATCGCAAAACTGCCACAAGCTGGCCTCCTCGAGGGCTTTCTCCTTGGCCCCTGCCCTAACCCTAGGCTGATTGGCTGCCCTGCCTAGGGTTAGGGTTACGCCTAGGGGTCAGGCTTCCGCAAACTAAAAGGGCCAGGGCTCCGGGCACAATGCAGCTGCAAAGGGCATCCCAGGGGCATCGCAAAACTGCCACAAGCTGGCCTCCTCGAGGGCTTTCTCCTTGGCCCCTGCCCTAACCCTAGGCTGATTGGCTGCCCTGCCTAGGGTTAGGGTTAGGGTTACGCCTAGGGGTCAGGCTTCCGCAAACTAAAAGGGCCAGGGCTCCGGGCACACTGCAGCTGCAAAGGGCATCCCAGGGGCATCGCAAAACTGCCACAAGCTGGCCTCCTCGAGGGCTTTCTCCTTGGCCCCTGCCCTAACCCTAGGCTGATTGGCTGCCCTGCCTAGGGTTAGGGTTAGGGTTACGCCTAGGGGTCAGGCTTCCGCAAACTAAAAGGGCCAGGGCTCCGGGCACACTGCAGCTGCAAAGGGCATCCCAGGGGCATCGCAAAACTGCCACAAGCTGGCCTCCTCGAGGGCTTTCTCCTTGGCCCCTGCCCTAACCCTAGGCTGATTGGCTTCCCTGCCCAGGTTTAGGGTTAGGGTTAGGGTTAGGGTTACGCCTAGGGGTCAGGCTTCCGCAAACTAAAAGGCCCAGGGCTCCGGGCACACTGCAGCTGCAAAGGGCATCCCAGGGGCATCGCAAAACTGCCACAAGCTGGCCTCCTCGAGGGCTTTCTCCTTGGCCCCTGCCCTAACCCTAGGCTGATTGGCTGCCCTGCCTAGGGTTAGGGTTAGGGTTAGGGTTAGGGTTAGGGTTACGCCTAGGGGTCAGGCTTCTGCAAACTAAAAGGCCCAGGGCTCTGGGCACACTGCAGCTGCAAAGGGCATCCCAGGGGCATCGCAAAACTGCCACAAGCTGGCCTCCTCGAGGGCTTTCTCCTTGGCCCCTGCCCTAACCCTAGGCTGATTGGCTGCCCTGCCTAGGGTTAGGGTTAGGGTTACGCCTAGGGGTCAGGCTTCCGCAAACTAAAAGGGCCTGGGCTCGGGGCACACTGCAGCTGCAAAGGGCATCCCAGGGGCATCGCAAAACTGCCACAAGCTGGCCTCCTCGAGGGCTTTCTCCTTGGCCCCTGCCCTAACCCTAGGCTGATTGGCTGCCCTGCCTAGAGTTAGGGTTAGGGTTAGGGTTAGGGTTACGCCTAGGGGTCAGGCTTCCGCAAACTAAAAGGCCCAGGGCTCCGGGCACACTGCAGCTGCAAAGGGCATCCCAGGGGCATTGCAAAACTGCCACAAGCTGGCCTCCTCGAGGGCTTTCTCCTTGGCCCCTGCCCTAACCCTAGGCTGATTGGCTGCCCTGCCTAGGGTTAGGGTTAGGGTTAGGGTTACGCCTAGGGGTCAGGCTTCCGCAAACTAAAAGGCCCAGGGCTCCAGGCACACTGCAGCTGCAAAGGGCATCCCAGGGGCATCGCAAAACTGCCACAAGCTGGCCTCCTCGAGGGCTTTCTCCTTGGCCCCTGCCCTAACCCTAGGCTGATTGGCTGCCCTGCCTAGGGTTAGGGTTAGGGTTACGCCTAGGGGTCAGGCTTCCGCAAACTAAAAGGCCCAGGGCTCCGGGCACACTGCAGCTGCAAAGGCCATCCCAGGGGCATCGCAAAACTGCCACAAGCTGGCCTCCTCGAGGGCTTTCTCCTTGGCCCCTGCCCTAACCCTAGGCTGATTGGCTGCCCTGCCTAGGGTTAGGGTTAGGGTTAGGGTTAGGGTTATGCCTAGGGGTCAGGCTTCCGCAAACTAAAAGGCCCAGGGCTCCGGGCACACTGCAGCTGCAAAGGGCATCCCAGGGGCATCGCAAAACTGCCACAAGCTGGCCTCCTCGAGGGCTTTCTCCTTGGCCCCTGCCCTAACCCTAGGCTGATTGGCTGCCCTGCCTAGGGTTAGGGTTAGGGTTACGCCTAGGGGTCAGGCTTCCGCAAACTAAAAGGCCCAGGGCTCCAGAAACACTGCAGCTGCAAGGGGCATCCCAGGGGCATCGCAAAACTGCCACAAGCTGGCCTCCTCGAGGGCTTTCTCCTTGGCCCCTGCCCTAACCCTAGGCTGATTGGCTTCCCTGCCCAGGTTTAGGGTTAGGGTTAGGGTTAGGGTTACGCCTAGGGGTCAGGCTTTTGCAAACTAAAAGGCCCAGGGCTCCGGGCACACTGCAGCTGCAAAGGGCATCCCAGGGGCATCGCAAAACTGCCACAAGCTGGCCTCCTCGAGGGCTTTCTCCTTGGCCCCTGCCCTAACCCTAGGCTGATTGGCTGCCCTGCCTAGGGTTAGGGTTAGGGTTAGGGTTAGGGTTAGGGTTACGCCTAGGGGTCAGGCTTCTGCAAACTAAAAGGCCCAGGGCTCTGGGCACACTGCAGCTGCAAAGGGCATCCCAGGGGCATCGCAAAACTGCCACAAGCTGGCCTCCTCGAGGGCTTTCTCCTTGGCCCCTGCCCTAACCCTAGGCTGATTGGCTGCCCTGCCTAGGGTTAGGGTTAGGGTTACGCCTAGGGGTCAGGCTTCCGCAAACTAAAAGGGCCTGGGCTCGGGGCACACTGCAGCTGCAAAGGGCATCCCAGGGGCATCGCAAAACTGCCACAAGCTGGCCTCCTCGAGGGCTTTCTCCTTGGCCCCTGCCCTAACCCTAGGCTGATTGGCTGCCCTGCCTAGAGTTAGGGTTAGGGTTAGGGTTAGGGTTACGCCTAGGGGTCAGGCTTCCGCAAACTAAAAGGCCCAGGGCTCCGGGCACACTGCAGCTGCAAAGGGCATCCCAGGGGCATTGCAAAACTGCCACAAGCTGGCCTCCTCGAGGGCTTTCTCCTTGGCCCCTGCCCTAACCCTAGGCTGATTGGCTGCCCTGCCTAGGGTTAGGGTTAGGGTTAGGGTTACGCCTAGGGGTCAGGCTTCCGCAAACTAAAAGGCCCAGGGCTCCAGGCACACTGCAGCTGCAAAGGGCATCCCAGGGGCATCGCAAAACTGCCACAAGCTGGCCTCCTCGAGGGCTTTCTCCTTGGCCCCTGCCCTAACCCTAGGCTGATTGGCTGCCCTGCCTAGGGTTAGGGTTAGGGTTACGCCTAGGGGTCAGGCTTCCGCAAACTAAAAGGCCCAGGGCTCCGGGCACACTGCAGCTGCAAAGGCCATCCCAGGGGCATCGCAAAACTGCCACAAGCTGGCCTCCTCGAGGGCTTTCTCCTTGGCCCCTGCCCTAACCCTAGGCTGATTGGCTGCCCTGCCTAGGGTTAGGGTTAGGGTTAGGGTTAGGGTTATGCCTAGGGGTCAGGCTTCCGCAAACTAAAAGTCCCAGGGCTCCGGGCACACTGCAGCTGCAAAGGGCATCCCAGGGGCATCGCAAAACTGCCACAAGCTGGCCTCCTCGAGGGCTTTCTCCTTGGCCCCTGCCCTAACCCTAGGCTGATTGGCTTCCCTGCCCAGGTTTAGGGTTAGGGTTAGGGTTAGGGTTACGCCTAGGGGTCAGGCTTCCGCAAACTAAAAGGCCCAGGGCTCCAGAAACACTGCAGCTGCAAGGGGCATCCCAGGGGCATCGCAAAACTGCCACAAGCTGGCCTCCTCGAGGGCTTTCTCCTTGGACCCTGCCCTAACCCTAGGCTGATTGGCTGCCCTGCCTAGGGTTAGGGTTAGGGTTCCGCCTAGGGGTCAGGCTTCCGCAAACTAAAAGGGCCAGGGCTCCGGGCACACTGCAGCTGCAAAGGGCATCCCAGGGGCATCGCAAAACTGCCACAAGCTGGCCTCCTCGAGGGCTTTCTCCTTGGCCCCTGCCCTAACCCTAGGCTGATTGGCTGCCCTGCCTAGGGTTAGGGTTAGGGTTAGGGTTAGGGTTAGGGCTACGCCTAGGGGTCAGGCTTCCGCAAACTAAAAAGCCCAGGGCTCCGGGCACACTGCAGCTGCAAAGGGCATCCCAGGGGCATCGCAAAACTGCCACAAGCTGGCCTCCTCGAGGGCTTTCTCCTTGGCCCCTGCCCTAACCCTAGGCTGATTGGCTGCCCTGCCTAGGGTTAGGGTTAGGGTTACGCCTAGGGGTCAGGCTTCCGCAAACTAAAAGGCCCAGGGCTCCGGGCACACTGCAGCTGCAAAGGGCATCCCAGGGGCATCGCAAAACTGCCACAAGCTGGCCTCCTCGAGGGCTTTCTCCTTGGCCCCTGCCCTAACCCTAGGCTGATTGGCTGCCCTGCCTAGGGTTAGGGTTAGGGTTACGCCTAGGGGTCAGGCTTCCGCAAACTAAAAGGGCCTGGGCTCGGGGCACACTGCAGCTGCAAAGGGCATCCCAGGGGCATCGCAAAACTGCCACAAGCTGGCCTCCTCGAGGGCTTTCTCCTTGGCCCCTGCTCTAACCCTAGGCTGATTGGCTGCCCTGATTAGGGTTAGGGTTAGGGTTACGCCTAGGGGTCAGGCTTCCGCAAACTAAAAGGGCCAGGGCTCCGGGCACACTGCAGCTGCAAAGGGCATCCCAGGGGCATCGCAAAACTGCCACAAGCTGGACTCCTCGAGGGCTTTCTCCTTGGCCCCTGCCCTAACCCTAGGCTGATTGGCTGCCCTGCCTAGGGTTAGGGTTAGGGTTACGCCTAGGGGTCAGGCTTCCGCAAACTAAAAGGCCCAGGGCTCCGGGCACACTGCAGCTGCAAAGGGCATCCCAGGGGCATCGCAAAACTGCCACAAGCTGGCCTCCTCGAGGGCTTTCTCCTTGGCCCCTGCCCTAACCCAAGGCTGATTGGCTGCCCTGCCTAGGGTTAGGGTTAGGGTTAGGGTTAGGGTTAGGGTTAGGGCTACGCCTAGGGGTCAGGCTTCCGCAAACTAAAAGGCCCAGGGCTCCGGGCACACTGCAGCTGCAAAGGGCATCCCAGGGGCATTGCAAAACTGCCACAAGCTGGCCTCCTCGAGGGCTTTCTCCTTGGCCCCTGCCCTAACCCTAGGCTGATTGGCTGCCCTGCCTAGGGTTAGGGTTAGGGTTAGGGTTAGGGTTACGCCTAGTGGTCAGGCTTCCGCAAACTAAAAGGCCCAGGGCTCCGGGCACACTGCAGCTGCAAAGGGCATCCCAGGGGCATCGCAAAACTGCCACAAGCTGGCCTCCTCGAGGGCTTTCTCCTTGGCCCCTGCCCTAACCCTAGGCTGATTGGCTGCCCTGCCTAGGGTTAGGGTTACGCCTAGGGGTCAGGCTTCCGCAAAATAAAAGGCCCAGGGCTCCGGGCACACTGCAGCTGCAAAGGGAATCCCAGGGGCATCGCAAAACTGCCACAAGCTGGCCTCCTCGAGGGCTTTCTCCTTGGACCCTGCCCTAACCCTAGGCTGATTGGCTGCCCTGCCTAGGGTTAGGGTTAGGGTTAGGGTTACGCCTAGGGGTCAGGCTTCCGCAAACTAAAAGGGCCAGGGCTCCGGGCACACTGCAGCTGCAAAGGGCATCCCAGGGGCATCGCAAAACTGCCACAAGCTGGCCTCCACGAGGGCTTTCTCCTTGGCCCCTGCCCTAACCCTAGGCTGATTGGCTGCCCTGCCTAGGGTTAGGGTTAGGGTTACGCCTAGGGGTCAGGCTTCCGCAAACTAAAAGGGCCTGGGCTCGGGGCACACTGCAGCTGCAAAGGGCATCCCAGGGGCATCGCAAAACTGCCACAAGCTGGCCTCCTCGAGGGCTTTCTCCTTGGCCCCTGCTCTAACCCAAGGCTGATTGGCTGCCCTGCCTAGGGTTAGGGTTAGGGTTACGCCTAGGGGTCAGGCTTCCGCAAACTAAAAGGGCCAGGGCTCCGGGCACACTGCAGCTGCAAAGGGCATCCCAGGGGCATCACAAAACTGCCACAAGCTGGCCTCCTCGAGGGCTTTCTCCTTGGCCCCTGCCCTAACCCTAGGCTGATTGGCTGCCCTGCCTAGGGTTAGGGTTAGGGTTAGGGTTAGGGTTACGGTTACGCCTAGTGGTCAGGCTTCCGCAAACTAAAAGGCCCAGTGCTCCGGGCACACTGCAGCTGCAAAGGGCATCCCAGGGGCATTGCAAAACTGCCACAAGCTGGCCTCCTCGAGGGCTTTCTCCTTGGCCCCTGCCCTAACCCTAGGCTGATTGGCTGCCCTGCCTAGGGTTAGGGTTAGGGTTAGGGTTAGGGTTACGCCTAGGGGTCAGGCTTCCGCAAACTAAAAGGCCCAGGGCTCCAGGCACACTGCAGCTGCAAAGGGCATCCCAGGGGCATCGCAAAACTGCCACAAGCTGGCCTCCTCGAGGGCTTTCTCCTTGGACCCTGCCCTAACCCTAGGCTGATTGGCTGCCCTGCCTAGGGTTAGGGTTAGGGTTACGCCTAGGGGTCAGGCTTCCGCAAACTAAAAGGGCCAGGGCTCCGGGCACACTGCAGCTGCAAAGGGCATCCCAGGGGCATCGCAAAACTGCCACAAGCTGGCCTCCTCGAGGGCTTTCTCCTTGGCCCCTGCCCTAACCCAAGGCTGATTGGCTGCCCTGCCTAGGGTTAGGGTTAGGGTTAGGGTTACGCCTAGGGGTCAGGCTTCCGCAAACTAAAAGGGCCAGGGCTCCGGGCACACTGCAGCTGCAAAGGGCATCCCAGGGGCATTGCAAAACTGCCACAAGCTGGCCTCCTCGAGGGCTTTCTCCTTGGCCCCTGCCATAACCCTAGGCTGATTGGCTGCCCTGCCTAGGGTAAGGGTTAGGGTTACGCCTAGGGGTCAGGCTTCCGCAAACTAAAAGGCCCAGGGCTCCGGGCACACTGCAGCTGCAAAGGGCATCCCAGGGGCATCGCAAAACTGCCACAAGCTGGCCTCCTCGAGGGCTTTCTCCTTGGCCCCTGCCCTAACCCTAGGCTGATTGGCTGCCCTGCCTAGGGTTAGGGTTAGGGTTAGGGTTAGGGTTATGCCTAGGGGTCAGGCTTCCGCAAACTAAAAGGCCCAGGGCTCCGGGCACACTGCAGCTGCAAAGGGCATCCCAGGGGCATCGCAAAACTGCCACAAGCTGGCCTCCTCGAGGGCTTTCTCCTCGGCCCCTGCCCTAACCCTAGGCTGATTGGCTTCCCTGCCCAGGTTTAGGGTTAGGGTTAGGGTTAGGGTTACGCCTAGGGGTCAGGCTTCCGCAAACTAAAAGGCCCAGGGCTCCAGGCACACTGCAGCTGCAAAGGGCATCCCAGGGGCATCGCAAAACTGCCACAAGCTGGCCTCCTCGAGGGCTTTCTCCTTGGACCCTGCCCTAACCCTAGGCTGATTGGCTGCCCTGCCTAGGGTTAGGGTTAGGGTTACGCCTAGGGGTCAGGCTTCCGCAAACTAAAAGGGCCAGGGCTCCGGGCACACTGCAGCTGCAAAGGGCATCCCAGGGGCATCGCAAAACTGCCACAAGCTGGCCTCCTCGAGGGCTTTCTCCTTGGCCCCTGCCCTAACCCTAGGCTGATTGGCTGCCCTGCCTAGGGTTAGGGTTAGGGTTACGGTTAGGGTTAGGGTTAGGGTTAGGGCTACGCCTAGGGGTCAGGCTTCCGCAAACTAAAAAGCCCAGGGCTCCGGGCACACTGCAGCTGCAAAGGGCATCCCAGGGGCATTGCAAAACTGCCACAAGCTGGCCTCCTCGAGCGCTTTCTCCTTGGCCCCTGCCCTAACCCTAGGCTGATTGGCTGCCCTGCCTAGGGTTAGGGTTACGCCTAGGGGTCAGGCTTCCGCAAACTAAAAGGGCCAGGGCTCCGGGCACAATGCAGCTGCAAAGGGCATCCCAGGGGCATCGCAAAACTGCCACAAGCTGGCCTCCTCGAGGGCTTTCTCCTTGGCCCCTGCCCTAACCCTAGGCTGATTGGCTGCCCTGCCTAGGGTTAGGGTTAGGGTTACGCCTAGGGGTCAGGCTTCCGCAAACTAAAAGGGCCAGGGCTCCGGGCACACTGCAGCTGCAAAGGGCATCCCAGGGGCATCGCAAAACTGCCACAAGCTGGCCTCCTCGAGGGCTTTCTCCTTGGCCCCTGCCCTAACCCTAGGCTGATTGGCTGCCCTGCCTAGGGTTAGGGTTAGGGTTACGCCTAGGGGTCAGGCTTCCGCAAACTAAAAGGGCCAGGGCTCCGGGCACACTGCAGCTGCAAAGGGCATCCCAAGGGCATCGCAAAACTGCCACAAGCTGGCCTCCTCGAGGGCTTTCTCCTTGGCCCCTGCCCTAACCCTAGGCTGATTGGCTTCCCTGCCCAGGTTTAGGGTTAGGGTTAGGGTTAGGGTTACGCCTAGGGGTCAGGCTTCCGCAAACTAAAAGGCCCAGGGCTCCGGGCACACTGCAGCTGCAAAGGGCATCCCAGGGGCATCGCAAAACTGCCACAAGCTGGCCTCCTCGAGGGCTTTCTCCTTGGCCCCTGCCCTAACCCTAGGCTGATTGGCTGCCCTGCCTAGGGTTAGGGTTAGGGTTAGGGTTACGCCTAGGTGTCAGGCTTCCGCAAACTAAAAGGGCCAGGGCTCCGGGCACACTGCAGCTGCAAAGGGCATCCCAGGGGAATCGCAAAACTGCCACAAGCTGGCCTCCTCGAGGGCTTTCTCCTTGGCCCCTGCCCTAACCCTAGGCTGATTGGCTGCCCTGCCTAGGGTTAGGGTTACGCCTAGGGGTCAGGCTTCCGCAAACTAAAAGGGCCAGGGCTCCGGGCACACTGCAGCTGCAAAGGGCATCCCAGGGGCATCGCAAAACTGCCACAAGCTGGCCTCCTCGAGGGCTTTCTCCTTGGCCCCTGCCCTAACCCTAGGCTGATTGGCTGCCCTGCCTAGGGTTAGGGTTAGGGTTAGGGTTAGGGTTACGCCTAGGGGTCAGGCTTCCGCAAACTAAAAGGCCCAGGGCTCCGGGCACACTGCAGCTGCAAAGGGCATCCCAGGGGCATCGCAAAACTGCCACAAGCTGGCCTCCTCGAGGGCTTTCTCCTTGGCCCCTGCCCTAACCCTAGGCTGATTGGCTGCCCTGCCTAGGGTTAGGGTAAGGGTTAGGGTTACGCCTAGGGGTCAGGCTTCCGCAAACTAAAAGGCCCAGGGCTCCGGGCACACTGCAGCTGCAAAGGGCATCCCAGGGGCATCGCAAAACTGCCACAAGCTGGCCTCCTCGAGGGCTTTCTCCTTGGCCCCTGCTCTAACCCTAGGCTGATTGGCTGCCCTGCCTAGGGTTAGGGTTAGGGTTAGGGTTACGCCTAGGGGTCAGGCTTCCGCAAAATAAAAGGCCCAGGGCTCCGGGCACACTGCAGCTGCAAAGGGCATCCCAGGGGCATCGCAAAACTGCCACAAGCTGGCCTCCTCGAGGGCTTTCTCCTTGGCCCCTGCTCTAACCCTAGGCTGATTGGCTGCCCTGCCTAGGGTTAGGGTTAGGGTTACGCCTAGGGGTCAGGCTTCCGCAAACTAAAAGGGCCAGGGCTCCGGGCACACTGCAGCTGCAAAGGGCATCCCAGGGGCATCGCAAAACTGCCACAAGCTGGCCTCCTCGAGGGCTTTCTCCTTGGCCCCTGCCCTAACCCTAGGCTGATTGGCTGCCCTGCCTAGGGTTAGTGTTAGGGTTAGGGTTAGGGTTAGGGTTACGCCTAGGGGTCAGGCTTCCGCAAACTAAAAGGCCCAGGGCTCCGGGCACACTGCAGCTGCAAAGCGCATCCCAGGGGCATCGCAAAACTGCCACAAGCTGGCCTCCTCGAGGGCTTTCTCCTTGGCCCCTGCCCTAACCCTAGGCTGATTGGCTGCCCTGCCTAGGGTTAGGGTTAGGGTTACGCCTAGGGGTCAGGCTTCCGCAAACTAAAAGGCCCAGGGCTCCGGGCACACTGCAGCTGCAAAGGGCATCCCAGGGGCATCGCAAAACTGCCACAAGCTGGCCTCCTCGAGGGCTTTCTCCTTGGCCCCTGCCCTAACCCTAGGCTGATTGGCTGCCCTGCCTAGGGTTAGGGTTAGGGTTAGGGTTAGGGTTACGCCTAGGGGTCAGGCTTCTGCAAACTAAAAGGCCCAGGGCTCTGGGCACACTGCAGCTGCAAAGGGCATCCCAGGGGCATCGCAAAACTGCCACAAGCTGGCTTCCTCGAGGGCTTTCTCCTTGGCCCCTGCTCTAACCCAAGGCTGATTGGCTGCCCTGCCTAGGGTTAGGGTTAGGGTTACGCCTAGGGGTCAGGCTTCCGCAAACTAAAAGGGCCAGGGCTCCGGGCACACTGCAGCTGCAAAGGGCATCCCAGGGGCATCACAAAACTGCCACAAGCTGGCCTCCTCGAGGGCTTTCTCCTTGGCCCCTGCCCTAACCCTAGGCTGATTGGCTGCCCTGCCTAGGGTTAGGGTTAGGGTTAGGGTTAGGGTTACGGTTACGCCTAGTGGTCAGGCTTCCGCAAACTAAAAGGCCCAGTGCTCCGGGCACACTGCAGCTGCAAAGGGCATCCCAGGGGCATTGCAAAACTGCCACAAGCTGGCCTCCTCGAGGGCTTTCTCCTTGGCCCCTGCCCTAACCCTAGGCTGATTGGCTGCCCTGCCTAGGGTTAGGGTTAGGGTTAGGGTTAGGGTTACGCCTAGGGGTCAGGCTTCCGCAAACTAAAAGGCCCAGGGCTCCAGGCACACTGCAGCTGCAAAGGGCATCCCAGGGGCATTGCAAAACTGCCACAAGCTGGCCTCCTCGAGGGCTTTCTCCTTGGCCCCTGCCATAACCCTAGGCTGATTGGCTGCCCTGCCTAGGGTAAGGGTTAGGGTTACGCCTAGGGGTCAGGCTTCCGCAAACTAAAAGGCCCAGGGCTCCGGGCACACTGCAGCTGCAAAGGGCATCCCAGGGGCATCGCAAAACTGCCACAAGCTGGCCTCCTCGAGGGCTTTCTCCTTGGCCCCTGCCCTAACCCTAGGCTGATTGGCTGCCCTGCCTAGGGTTAGGGTTAGGGTTAGGGTTAGGGTTATGCCTAGGGGTCAGGCTTCCGCAAACTAAAAGGCCCAGGGCTCCGGGCACACTGCAGCTGCAAAGGGCATCCCAGGGGCATCGCAAAACTGCCACAAGCTGGCCTCCTCGAGGGCTTTCTCCTCGGCCCCTGCCCTAACCCTAGGCTGATTGGCTTCCCTGCCCAGGTTTAGGGTTAGGCTTAGGGTTAGGGTTACGCCTAGGGGTCAGGCTTCCGCAAACTAAAAGGCCCAGGGCTCCAGGCACACTGCAGCTGCAAAGGGCATCCCAGGGGCATCGCAAAACTGCCACAAGCTGGCCTCCTCGAGGGCTTTCTCCTTGGACCCTGCCCTAACCCTAGGCTGATTGGCTGCCCTGCCTAGGGTTAGGGTTAGGGTTACGCCTAGGGGTCAGGCTTCCGCAAACTAAAAGGGCCAGGGCTCCGGGCACACTGCAGCTGCAAAGGGCATCCCAGGGGCATCGCAAAACTGCCACAAGCTGGCCTCCTCGAGGGCTTTCTCCTTGGCCCCTGCCCTAACCCTAGGCTGATTGGCTGCCCTGCCTAGGGTTAGGGTTAGGGTTAGGGTTAGGGTTAGGGTTAGGCCTACGCCTAGGGGTCAGGCTTCCGCAAACTAAAAAGCCCAGGGCTCCGGGCACACTGCAGCTGCAAAGGGCATCCCAGGGGCATTGCAAAACTGCCACAAGCTGGCCTCCTCGAGCGCTTTCTCCTTGGCCCCTGCCCTAACCCTAGGCTGATTGGCTGCCCTGCCTAGGGTTAGGGTTACGCCTAGGGGTCAGGCTTCCGCAAACTAAAAGGGCCAGGGCTCCAGGCACAATGCAGCTGCAAAGGGCATCCCAGGGGCATCGCAAAACTGCCACAAGCTGGCCTCCTCGAGGGCTTTCTCCTTGGCCCCTGCCCTAAACCTAGGCTGATTGGCTGCCCTGCCTAGGGTTAGGGTTAGGGTTACGCCTAGGGGTCAGGCTTCCGCAAACTAAAAGGCCCAGGGCTCCGGGCACACTGCAGCTGCAAAGGGCATCCCAGGGGCATTGCAAAACTGCCACAAGCTGGCCTCCTCGAGGGCTTTCTCCTTGGCCCCTGCCCTAACCCTAGGCTGATTGGCTGCCCTGCCTAGGGTTAGGGTTAGGGTTAGGGTTAGGGTTACGCCTAGGGGTCAGGCTTCCGCAAACTAAAAGGGCCAGGGCTCCAGGCACACTGCAGCTGCAAAGGGCATCCCAGGGGCATCGCAAAACTGCCACAAGCTGGCCTCCTCGAGGGCTTTCTCCTTGGACCCTGCCCTAACCCTAGGCTGATTGGCTGCCCTGCCTAGGGTTAGGGTTAGGGTTACGCCTAGGGGTCAGGCTTCCGCAAACTAAAAGGGCCAGGGCTCCGGGCACACTGCAGCTGCAAAGGGCATCCCAGGGGCATCGCAAAACTGCCACAAGCTGGCCTCCTCGAGGGCTTTCTCCTTGGCCCCTGCCCTAACCCAAGGCTGATTGGCTGCCCTGCCTAGGGTTAGGGTTAGGGTTAGGGTTACGCCTAGGGGTCAGGCTTCCGCAAACTAAAAGGGCCAGGGCTCCGGGCACACTGCAGCTGCAAAGGGCATCCCAGGGGCATTGCAAAACTGCCACAAGCTGGCCTCCTCGAGGGCTTTCTCCTTGGCCCCTGCCATAACCCTAGGCTGATTGGCTGCCCTGCCTAGGGTAAGGGTTAGGGTTACGCCTAGGGGTCAGGCTTCCGCAAACTAAAAGGCCCAGGGCTCCGGGCACACTGCAGCTGCAAAGGGCATCCCAGGGGCATCGCAAAACTGCCACAAGCTGGCCTCCTCGAGGGCTTTCTCCTTGGCCCCTGCCCTAACCCTAGGCTGATTGGCTGCCCTGCCTAGGGTTAGGGTTAGGGTTAGGGTTAGGGTTATGCCTAGGGGTCAGGCTTCCGCAAACTAAAAGGGCCAGGGCTCCAGGCACACTGCAGCTGCAAAGGGCATCCCAGGGGCATCGCAAAACTGCCACAAGCTGGCCTCCTCGAGGGCTTTCTCCTTGGACCCTGCCCTAACCCTAGGCTGATTGGCTGCCCTGCCTAGGGTTAGGGTTAGGGTTACGCCTAGGGGTCAGGCTTCCGCAAACTAAAAGGGCCAGGGCTCCGGGCACACTGCAGCTGCAAAGGGCATCCCAGGGGCATCGCAAAACTGCCACAAGCTGGCCTCCTCGAGGGCTTTCTCCTTGGCCCCTGCCCTAACCCAAGGCTGATTGGCTGCCCTGCCTAGGGTTAGGGTTAGGGTTAGGGTTACGCCTAGGGGTCAGGCTTCCGCAAACTAAAAGGGCCAGGGCTCCGGGCACACTGCAGCTGCAAAGGGCATCCCAGGGGCATTGCAAAACTGCCACAAGCTGGCCTCCTCGAGGGCTTTCTCCTTGGCCCCTGCCATAACCCTAGGCTGATTGGCTGCCCTGCCTAGGGTAAGGGTTAGGGTTACGCCTAGGGGTCAGGCTTCCGCAAACTAAAAGGCCCAGGGCTCCGGGCACACTGCAGCTGCAAAGGGCATCCCAGGGACATCGCAAAACTGCCACAAGCTGGCCTCCTCGAGGGCTTTCTCCTTGGCCCCTGCCCTAACCCTAGGCTGATTGGCTGCCCTGCCTAGGGTTAGGGTTAGGGTTAGGGTTAGGGTTATGCCTAGGGGTCAGGCTTCCGCAAACTAAAAGGCCCAGGGCTCCGGGCACACTGCAGCTGCAAAGGGCATCCCAGGGGCATCGCAAAACTGCCACAAGCTGGCCTCCTCGAGGGCTTTTTCCTCGGCCCCTGCCCTAACCCTAGGCTGATTGGCTTCCCTGCCCAGGTTTAGGGTTAGGCTTAGGGTTAGGGTTACGCCTAGGGGTCAGGCTTCCGCATACTAAAAGGCCCAGGGCTCCAGGCACACTGCAGCTGCAAAGGGCATCCCAGGGGCATCGCAAAACTGCCACAAGCTGGCCTCCTCGAGGGCTTTCTCCTTGGACCCTGCCCTAACCCTAGGCTGATTGGCTGCCCTGCCTAGGGTTAGGGTTAGGGTTACGCCTAGGGGTCAGGCTTCCGCAAACTAAAAGGGCCAGGGCTCCGGGCACACTGCAGCTGCAAAGGGCATCCCAGGGGCATCGCAAAACTGCCACAAGCTGGCCTCCTCGAGGGCTTTCTCCTTGGCCCCTGCCCTAACCCTAGGCTGATTGGCTGCCCTGCCTAGGGTTAGGGTTAGGGTTAGGGTTAGGGTTAGGGTTAGGGTTAGGGCTACGCCTAGGGGTCAGGCTTCCGCAAACTAAAAAGCCCAGGGCTCCGGGCACACTGCAGCTGCAAAGGGCATCCCAGGGGCATTGCAAAACTGCCACAAGCTGGCCTCCTCGAGCGCTTTCTCCTTGGCCCCTGCCCTAACCCTAGGCTGATTGGCTGCCCTGCCTAGGGTTAGGGTTACGCCTAGGGGTCAGGCTTCCGCAAACTAAAAGGGCCAGGGCTCCGGGCACAATGCAGCTGCAAAGGGCATCCCAGGGGCATCGCAAAACTGCCACAAGCTGGCCTCCTCGAGGGCTTTCTCCTTGGCCCCTGCCCTAACCCTAGGCTGATTGGCTGCCCTGCCTAGGGTTAGGGTTAGGGTTACGCCTAGGGGTCAGGCTTCCGCAAACTAAAAGGGCCAGGGCTCCGGGCACACTGCAGCTGCAAAGGGCATCCCAGGGGCATCGCAAAACTGCCACAAGCTGGCCTCCTCGAGGGCTTTCTCCTTGGCCCCTGCCCTAACCCTAGGCTGATTGGCTGCCCTGCCTAGGGTTAGGGTTAGGGTTACGCCTAGGGGTCAGGCTTCCGCAAACTAAAAGGGCCAGGGCTCCGGGCACACTGCAGCTGCAAAGGGCATCCCAAGGGCATCGCAAAACTGCCACAAGCTGGCCCCCTCGAGGGCTTTCTCCTTGGCCCCTGCCCTAACCCTAGGCTGATTGGCTTCCCTGCCCAGGTTTAGGGTTAGGGTTAGGGTTAGGGTTACGCCTAGGGGTCAGGCTTCCGCAAACTAAAAGGGCCAGGGCTCCGGGCACACTGCAGCTGCAAAGGGCATCCCAGGGGCATTGCAAAACTGCCACAAGCTGGCCTCCTCGAGGGCTTTCTCCTTGGCCCCTGCCCTAACCCTAGGCTGATTGGCTGCCCTGCCTAGGGTTAGGGTTAGGGTTACGCCTAGTGGTCAGGCTTCCGCAAACTAAAAGGGCCAGGGCTCCGGGCACACTGCAGCTGCAAAGGGCATCCCAGGGGCATCGCAAAACTGCCACAAGCTGGCCTCCTCGAGGGCTTTCTCCTTGGCCCCTGCCCTAACCCTAGGCTGATTGGCTGCCCTGCCTAGGGTTAGGGTTACGCCTAGGGGTCAGGCTTCCGCAAACTAAAAGGCCCAGGGCTCCGGGCACACTGCAGCTGCAAAGGGCATCCCAGGGGCATCGCAAAACTGCCACAAGCTGGCCTCCTCGAGGGCTTTCTCCTTGGCCCCTGCCCTAACCCTAGGCTGATTGGCTGCCCTGCCTAGGGTTAGGGTTAGGGTTAGGGTTACGCCTAGGGGTCAGGCTTCCGCAAACTAAAAGGGCCAGGGCTCCGGGCACACTGCAGCTGCAAAGGGCATCCCAGGGGAATCGCAAAACTGCCACAAGCTGGCCTCCTCGAGGGCTTTCTCCTTGGCCCCTGCCCTAACCCTAGGCTGATTGGCTGCCCTGCCTAGGGTTAGGGTTACGCCTAGGGGTCAGGCTTCCGCAAACTAAAAGGGCCAGGGCTCCGGGCACACTGCAGCTGCAAAGGGCATCCCAGGGGCATCGCAAAACTGCCACAAGCTGGCCTCCTCGAGGGCTTTCTCCTTGGCCCCTGCCCTAACCCTAGGCTGATTGGCTGCCCTGCCTAGGGTTAGGGTTAGGGTTAGGGTTAGGGTTACGCCTAGGGGTCAGGCTTCCGCAAACTAAAAGGCCCAGGGCTCCGGGCACACTGCAGCTGCAAAGGGCATCCCAGGGGCATCGCAAAACTGCCACAAGCTGGCCTCCTCGAGGGCTTTCTCCTTGGCCCCTGCCCTAACCCTAGGCTGATTGGCTGCCCTGCCTAGGGTTAGGGTAAGGGTTAGGGTTACGCCTAGGGGTCAGGCTTCCGCAAACTAAAAGGCCCAGGGCTCCGGGCACACTGCAGCTGCAAAGGGCATCCCAGGGGCATCGCAAAACTGCCACAAGCTGGCCTCCTCGAGGTCTTTCTCCTTGGCCCCTGCTCTAACCCTAGGCTGATTGGCTGCCCTGCCTAGGGTTAGGGTTAGGGTTACGCCTAGGGGTCAGGCTTCCGCAAACTAAAAGGGCCAGGGCTCCGGGCACACTGCAGCTGCAAAGGGCATCCCAGGGGCATCGCAAAACTGCCACAAGCTGGCCTCCTCGAGGGCTTTCTCCTTGGCCCCTGCCCTAACCCTAGGCTGATTGGCTGCCCTGCCTAGGGTTAGGGTTAGGGTTAGGGTTAGGGTTAGGGTTACGCCTAGGGGTCAGGCTTCCGCAAACTAAAAGGCCCAGGGCTCCGGGCACACTGCAGCTGCAAAGCGCATCCCAGGGGCATCGCAAAACTGCCACAAGCTGGCCTCCTCGAGGGCTTTCTCCTTGGCCCCTGCCCTAACCCTAGGCTGATTGGCTGCCCTGCCTAGGGTTAGGGTTAGGGTTACGCCTAGGGGTCAGGCTTCCGCAAACTAAAAGGCCCAGGGCTCCGGGCACACTGCAGCTGCAAAGGGCATCCCAGGGGCATCGCAAAACTGCCACAAGCTGGCCTCCTCGAGGGCTTTCTCCTTGGCCCCTGCCCTAACCCTAGGCTGATTGGCTGCCCTGCCTAGGGTTAGGGTTAGGGTTAGGGTTAGGGTTAGGGTTACGCCTAGGGGTCAGGCTTCTGCAAACTAAAAGGCCCAGGGCTCTGGGCACACTGCAGCTGCAAAGGGCATCCCAGGGGCATCGCAAAACTGCCACAAGCTGGCCTCCTCGAGGGCTTTCTCCTTGGCCCCTGCCCTAACCCTAGGCTGATTGGCTGCCCTGCCTAGGGTTAGGCTTTGGGTTACGCCTAGGGGTCAGGCTTCCACAAACTAAAAGGCCCAGGGCTCCGGGCACACTGCAGCTGCAAAGGGCATCCCAGGGGCATCGCAAAACTGCCACAAGCTGGCCTCCTCGAGGGCTTTCTCCTTGGCCCCTGCCCTAACCCTAGGCTGATTGGCTGCCCTGCCTAGGGTTAGGGTTAGGGTTAGGGTTACGCCTAGGTGTCAGGCTTCCGCAAACTAAAATGCCCAGGGCTCCGGGCACACTGCAGCTGCAAAGGGCATCCCAGGGGCATCGCAAAACTGCCACAAGCTGGCCTCCTCGAGGGCTTTCTCCTTGGCCCCTGCCCTAACCCTAGGCTGATTGGCTGCCCTGCCTAGGGTTAGGGTTAGGGTTAGGGTTACGCCTAGGGGTCAGGCTTCCGCAAACTAAAAGGGCCAGGGCTCCGGGCACACTGCAGCTGCAAAGGGCATCCCAGGGGCATCGCAAAACTGCCACAAGCTGGCCTCCTCGAGGGCTTTCTCCTTGGCCCCTTCCCAAACCCTAGGCTGATTGGCTGCCCTGCCTAGGGTTAGGGTTAGGGTTACGCCTAGTGGTCAGGCTTCCGCAAACTAAAAGGGCCAGGGCTCCGGGCACACTGCAGCTGCAAAGGGCATCCCAGGGGCATCGCAAAACTGCCACAAGCTGGCCTCCTCGAGGGCTTTCTCCTTGGCCCCTGCCCTAACCCTAGGCTGATTGGCTGCCCTGCCTAGGGTTAGGGTTAGGGTTACGCCTAGGGGTCAGGCTTCCGCAAAATAAAAGGCCCAGGGCTCCGGGCACACTGCAGCTGCAAAGGGCATTTCAGGGGCATCACAAAACTGCCACAAGCTGGCCTCCTCGAGGGCTTTCTCCTTGGCCCCTGCCCTAACCCTAGGCTGATTGGCTGCCCTGCCTAGGGTTAGGGTTAGGGTTACGCCTAGGGGTCAGGCTTCCGCAAACTAAAAGGCCCAGGGCTCCGGGCACACTGCAGCTGCAAAGGGCATCCCAGGGGCATCGCAAAACTGCCACAAGCTGGCCTCCTCGAGGGCTTTCTCCTTGGCCCCTGCCCTAACCCTAGGCTGATTGGCTGCCCTGCCTAGGGTTAGGGTTACGCCTAGGGGTCAGGCTTCCGCAAACTAAAAGGCCCAGGGCTCCGGGCACACTGCAGCTGCAAAGGGCATCCCAGGGGCATCGCAAAACTGCCACAAGCTGGCCTCCTCGAGGGCTTTCTCCTTGGCCCCTGCCCTAACCCTAGGCTGATTGGCTGCCCTGCCTAGGGTTAGGGTTAGGGTTAGGGTTACGCCTAGGGGTCAGGCTTCCGCAAACTAAAAGGGCCAGGGCTCCGGGCACACTGCAGCTGCAAAGGGCATCCCAGGGGAATCGCAAAACTGCCACAAGCTGGCCTCCTCGAGGGCTTTCTCCTTGGCCCCTGCCCTAACCCTAGGCTGATTGGCTGCCCTGCCTAGGGTTAGGGTTACGCCTAGGGGTCAGGCTTCCGCAAACTAAAAGGGCCAGGGCTCCGGGCACACTGCAGCTGCAAAGGGCATCCCAGGGGCATCGCAAAACTGCCACAAGCTGGCCTCCTCGAGGGCTTTCTCCTTGGCCCCTGCCCTAACCCTAGGCTGATTGGCTGCCCTGCCTAGGGTTAGGGTTAGGGTTAGGGTTAGGGTTACGCCTAGGGGTCAGGCTTCCGCAAACTAAAAGGCCCAGGGCTCCGGGCACACTGCAGCTGCAAAGGGCATCCCAGGGGCATCGCAAAACTGCCACAAGCTGGCCTCCTCGAGGGCTTTCTCCTTGGCCCCTGCCCTAACCCTAGGCTGATTGGCTGCCCTGCCTAGGGTTAGGGTAAGGGTTAGGGTTACGCCTAGGGGTCAGGCTTCCGCAAACTAAAAGGCCCAGGGCTCCGGGCACACTGCAGCTGCAAAGGGCATCCCAGGGGCATCGCAAAACTGCCACAAGCTGGCCTCCTCGAGGGCTTTCTCCTTGGCCCCTGCTCTAACCCTAGGCTGATTGGCTGCCCTGCCTAGGGTTAGGGTTAGGGTTAGGGTTACGCCTAGGGGTCAGGCTTCCGCAAAATAAAAGGCCCAGGGCTCCGGGCACACTGCAGCTGCAAAGGGCATCCCAGGGGCATCGCAAAACTGCCACAAGCTGGCCTCCTCGAGGGCTTTCTCCTTGGCCCCTGCTCTAACCCTAGGCTGATTGGCTGCCCTGCCTAGGGTTAGGGTTAGGGTTACGCCTAGGGGTCAGGCTTCCGCAAACTAAAAGGCCCAGGGCTCCGGGCACACTGCAGCTGCAAAGGGCATCCCAGGGGCATCGCAAAACTGCCACAAGCTGGCCTCCTCGAGGGCTTTCTCCTTGGCCCCTGCCCTAACCCTAGGCTGATTGGCTGCCCTGCCTAGGGTTAGTGTTAGGGTTAGGGTTAGGGTTAGGGTTACGCCTAGGGGTCAGGCTTCCGCAAACTAAAAGGCCCAGGGCTCCGGGCACACTGCAGCTGCAAAGCGCATCCCAGGGGCATCGCAAAACTGCCACAAGCTGGCCTCCTCGAGGGCTTTCTCCTTGGCCCCTGCCCTAACCCTAGGCTGATTGGCTGCCCTGCCTAGGGTTAGGGTTAGGGTTACGCCTAGGGGTCAGGCTTCCGCAAACTAAAAGGCCCAGGGCTCCGGGCACACTGCAGCTGCAAAGGGCATCCCAGGGGCATCGCAAAACTGCCACAAGCTGGCCTCCTCGAGGGCTTTCTCCTTGGCCCCTGCCCTAACCCTAGGCTGATTGGCTGCCCTGCCTAGGGTTAGGGTTAGGGTTAGGGTTAGGGTTACGCCTAGGGGTCAGGCTTCTGCAAACTAAAAGGCCCAGGGCTCTGGGCACACTGCAGCTGCAAAGGGCATCCCAGGGGCATCGCAAAACTGCCACAAGCTGGCTTCCTCGAGGGCTTTCTCCTTGGCCCCTGCTCTAACCCAAGGCTGATTGGCTGCCCTGCCTAGGGTTAGGGTTAGGGTTACGCCTAGGGGTCAGGCTTCCGCAAACTAAAAGGGCCAGGGCTCCGGGCACACTGCAGCTGCAAAGGGCATCCCAGGGGCATCACAAAACTGCCACAAGCTGGCCTCCTCGAGGGCTTTCTCCTTGGCCCCTGCCCTAACCCTAGGCTGATTGGCTGCCCTGCCTAGGGTTAGGGTTAGGGTTAGGGTTAGGGTTACGGTTACGCCTAGTGGTCAGGCTTCCGCAAACTAAAAGGCCCAGTGCTCCGGGCACACTGCAGCTGCAAAGGGCATCCCAGGGGCATTGCAAAACTGCCACAAGCTGGCCTCCTCGAGGGCTTTCTCCTTGGCCCCTGCCCTAACCCTAGGCTGATTGGCTGCCCTGCCTAGGGTTAGGGTTAGGGTTAGGGTTAGGGTTACGCCTAGGGGTCAGGCTTCCGCAAACTAAAAGGCCCAGGGCTCCAGGCACACTGCAGCTGCAAAGGGCATCCCAGGGGCATTGCAAAACTGCCACAAGCTGGCCTCCTCGAGGGCTTTCTCCTTGGCCCCTGCCATAACCCTAGGCTGATTGGCTGCCCTGCCTAGGGTAAGGGTTAGGGTTACGCCTAGGGGTCAGGCTTCCGCAAACTAAAAGGCCCAGGGCTCCGGGCACACTGCAGCTGCAAAGGGCATCCCAGGGGCATCGCAAAACTGCCACAAGCTGGCCTCCTCGAGGGCTTTCTCCTTGGCCCCTGCCCTAACCCTAGGCTGATTGGCTGCCCTGCCTAGGGTTAGGGTTAGGGTTAGGGTTAGGGTTATGCCTAGGGGTCAGGCTTCCGCAAACTAAAAGGCCCAGGGCTCCGGGCACACTGCAGCTGCAAAGGGCATCCCAGGGGCATCGCAAAACTGCCACAAGCTGGCCTCCTCGAGGGCTTTCTCCTCGGCCCCTGCCCTAACCCTAGGCTGATTGGCTTCCCTGCCCAGGTTTAGGGTTAGGCTTAGGGTTAGGGTTACGCCTAGGGGTCAGGCTTCCGCAAACTAAAAGGCCCAGGGCTCCAGGCACACTGCAGCTGCAAAGGGCATCCCAGGGGCATCGCAAAACTGCCACAAGCTGGCCTCCTCGAGGGCTTTCTCCTTGGACCCTGCCCTAACCCTAGGCTGATTGGCTGCCCTGCCTAGGGTTAGGGTTAGGGTTACGCCTAGGGGTCAGGCTTCCGCAAACTAAAAGGGCCAGGGCTCCGGGCACACTGCAGCTGCAAAGGGCATCCCAGGGGCATCGCAAAACTGCCACAAGCTGGCCTCCTCGAGGGCTTTCTCCTTGGCCCCTGCCCTAACCCTAGGCTGATTGGCTGCCCTGCCTAGGGTTAGGGTTAGGGTTAGGGTTAGGGTTAGGGTTAGGCCTACGCCTAGGGGTCAGGCTTCCGCAAACTAAAAAGCCCAGGGCTCCGGGCACACTGCAGCTGCAAAGGGCATCCCAGGGGCATTGCAAAACTGCCACAAGCTGGCCTCCTCGAGCGCTTTCTCCTTGGCCCCTGCCCTAACCCTAGGCTGATTGGCTGCCCTGCCTAGGGTTAGGGTTACGCCTAGGGGTCAGGCTTCCGCAAACTAAAAGGGCCAGGGCTCCGGGCACAATGCAGCTGCAAAGGGCATCCCAGGGGCATCGCAAAACTGCCACAAGCTGGCCTCCTCGAGGGCTTTCTCCTTGGCCCCTGCCCTAAACCTAGGCTGATTGGCTGCCCTGCCTAGGGTTAGGGTTAGGGTTACGCCTAGGGGTCAGGCTTCCGCAAACTAAAAGGCCCAGGGCTCCGGGCACACTGCAGCTGCAAAGGGCATCCCAGGGGCATCGCAAAACTGCCACAAGCTGGCCTCCTCGAGGGCTTTCTCCTTGGCCCCTGCCCTAACCCTAGGCTGATTGGCTGCCCTGCCTAGGGTTAGGGTTAGGGTTAGGGTTAGGGTTACGCCTAGGGGTCAGGCTTCTGCAAACTAAAAGGCCCAGGGCTCTGGGCACACTGCAGCTGCAAAGGGCATCCCAGGGGCATCGCAAAACTGCCACAAGCTGGCCTCCTCGAGGGCTTTCTCCTTGGCCCCTGCTCTAACCCAAGGCTGATTGGCTGCCCTGCCTAGGGTTAGGGTTAGGGTTACGCCTAGGGGTCAGGCTTCCGCAAACTAAAAGGGCCAGGGCTCCGGGCACACTGCAGCTGCAAAGGGCATCCCAGGGGCATCACAAAACTGCCACAAGCTGGCCTCCTCGAGGGCTTTCTCCTTGGCCCCTGCCCTAACCCTAGGCTGATTGGCTGCCCTGCCTAGGGTTAGGGTTAGGGTTAGGGTTAGGGTTACGGTTACGCCTAGTGGTCAGGCTTCCGCAAACTAAAAGGCCCAGTGCTCCGGGCACACTGCAGCTGCAAAGGGCATCCCAGGGGCATTGCAAAACTGCCACAAGCTGGCCTCCTCGAGGGCTTTCTCCTTGGCCCCTGCCCTAACCCTAGGCTGATTGGCTGCCCTGCCTAGGGTTAGGGTTAGGGTTAGGGTTAGGGTTACGCCTAGGGGTCAGGCTTCCGCAAACTAAAAGGGCCAGGGCTCCAGGCACACTGCAGCTGCAAAGGGCATCCCAGGGGCATCGCAAAACTGCCACAAGCTGGCCTCCTCGAGGGCTTTCTCCTTGGACCCTGCCCTAACCCTAGGCTGATTGGCTGCCCTGCCTAGGGTTAGGGTTAGGGTTACGCCTAGGGGTCAGGCTTCCGCAAACTAAAAGGGCCAGGGCTCCGGGCACACTGCAGCTGCAAAGGGCATCCCAGGGGCATCGCAAAACTGCCACAAGCTGGCCTCCTCGAGGGCTTTCTCCTTGGCCCCTGCCCTAACCCAAGGCTGATTGGCTGCCCTGCCTAGGGTTAGGGTTAGGGTTAGGGTTACGCCTAGGGGTCAGGCTTCCGCAAACTAAAAGGGCCAGGGCTCCGGGCACACTGCAGCTGCAAAGGGCATCCCAGGGGCATTGCAAAACTGCCACAAGCTGGCCTCCTCGAGGGCTTTCTCCTTGGCCCCTGCCATAACCCTAGGCTGATTGGCTGCCCTGCCTAGGGTAAGGGTTAGGGTTACGCCTAGGGGTCAGGCTTCCGCAAACTAAAAGGCCCAGGGCTCCGGGCACACTGCAGCTGCAAAGGGCATCCCAGGGGCATCGCAAAACTGCCACAAGCTGGCCTCCTCGAGGGCTTTCTCCTTGGCCCCTGCCCTAACCCTAGGCTGATTGGCTGCCCTGCCTAGGGTTAGGGTTAGGGTCAGGGTTAGGGTTATGCCTAGGGGTCAGGCTTCCGCAAACTAAAAGGGCCAGGGCTCCAGGCACACTGCAGCTGCAAAGGGCATCCCAGGGGCATCGCAAAACTGCCACAAGCTGGCCTCCTCGAGGGCTTTCTCCTTGGACCCTGCCCTAACCCTAGGCTGATTGGCTGCCCTGCCTAGGGTTAGGGTTAGGGTTACGCCTAGGGGTCAGGCTTCCGCAAACTAAAAGGGCCAGGGCTCCGGGCACACTGCAGCTGCAAAGGGCATCCCAGGGGCATCGCAAAACTGCCACAAGCTGGCCTCCTCGAGGGCTTTCTCCTTGGCCCCTGCCCTAACCCAAGGCTGATTGGCTGCCCTGCCTAGGGTTAGGGTTAGGGTTAGGGTTACGCCTAGGGGTCAGGCTTCCGCAAACTAAAAGGGCCAGGGCTCCGGGCACACTGCAGCTGCAAAGGGCATCCCAGGGGCATTGCAAAACTGCCACAAGCTGGCCTCCTCGAGGGCTTTCTCCTTGGCCCCTGCCATAACCCTAGGCTGATTGGCTGCCCTGCCTAGGGTAAGGGTTAGGGTTACGCCTAGGGGTCAGGCTTCCGCAAACTAAAAGGCCCAGGGCTCCGGGCACACTGCAGCTGCAAAGGGCATCCCAGGGGCATCGCAAAACTGCCACAAGCTGGCCTCCTCGAGGGCTTTCTCCTTGGCCCCTGCCCTAACCCTAGGCTGATTGGCTGCCCTGCCTAGGGTTAGGGTTAGGGTTAGGGTTAGGGTTATGCCTAGGGGTCAGGCTTCCGCAAACTAAAAGGCCCAGGGCTCCGGGCACACTGCAGCTGCAAAGGGCATCCCAGGGGCATCGCAAAACTGCCACAAGCTGGCCTCCTCGAGGGCTTTTTCCTCGGCCCCTGCCCTAACCCTAGGCTGATTGGCTTCCCTGCCCAGGTTTAGGGTTAGGCTTAGGGTTAGGGTTACGCCTAGGGGTCAGGCTTCCGCATACTAAAAGGCCCAGGGCTCCAGGCACACTGCAGCTGCAAAGGGCATCCCAGGGGCATCGCAAAACTGCCACAAGCTGGCCTCCTCGAGGGCTTTCTCCTTGGACCCTGCCCTAACCCTAGGCTGATTGGCTGCCCTGCCTAGGGTTAGGGTTAGGGTTACGCCTAGGGGTCAGGCTTCCGCAAACTAAAAGGGCCAGGGCTCCGGGCACACTGCAGCTGCAAAGGGCATCCCAGGGGCATCGCAAAACTGCCACAAGCTGGCCTCCTCGAGGGCTTTCTCCTTGGCCCCTGCCCTAACCCTAGGCTGATTGGCTGCCCTGCCTAGGGTTAGGGTTAGGGTTAGGGTTAGGGTTAGGGTTAGGGCTACGCCTAGGGGTCAGGCTTCCGCAAACTAAAAAGCCCAGGGCTCCGGGCACACTGCAGCTGCAAAGGGCATCCCAGGGGCATTGCAAAACTGCCACAAGCTGGCCTCCTCGAGCGCTTTCTCCTTGGCCCCTGCCCTAACCCTAGGCTGATTGGCTGCCCTGCCTAGGGTTAGGGTTACGCCTAGGGGTCAGGCTTCCGCAAACTAAAAGGGCCAGGGCTCCGGGCACAATGCAGCTGCAAAGGGCATCCCAGGGGCATCGCAAAACTGCCACAAGCTGGCCTCCTCGAGGGCTTTCTCCTTGGCCCCTGCCCTAACCCTAGGCTGATTGGCTGCCCTGCCTAGGGTTAGGGTTAGGGTTACGCCTAGGGGTCAGGCTTCCGCAAACTAAAAGGGCCAGGGCTCCGGGCACACTGCAGCTGCAAAGGGCATCCCAGGGGCATCGCAAAACTGCCACAAGCTGGCCTCCTCGAGGGCTTTCTCCTTGGCCCCTGCCCTAACCCTAGGCTGATTGGCTGCCCTGCCTAGGGTTAGGGTTAGGGTTACGCCTAGGGGTCAGGCTTCCGCAAACTAAAAGGGCCAGGGCTCCGGGCACACTGCAGCTGCAAAGGGCATCCCAAGGGCATCGCAAAACTGCCACAAGCTGGCCCCCTCGAGGGCTTTCTCCTTGGCCCCTGCCCTAACCCTAGGCTGATTGGCTTCCCTGCCCAGGTTTAGGGTTAGGGTTAGGGTTAGGGTTACGCCTAGGGGTCAGGCTTCCGCAAACTAAAAGGCCCAGGGCTCCGGGCACACTGCAGCTGCAAAGGGCATCCCAGGGGCATTGCAAAACTGCCACAAGCTGGCCTCCTCGAGGGCTTTCTCCTTGGCCCCTGCCCTAACCCTAGGCTGATTGGCTGCCCTGCCTAGGGTTAGGGTTAGGGTTACGCCTAGTGGTCAGGCTTCCGCAAACTAAAAGGGCCAGGGCTCCGGGCACACTGCAGCTGCAAAGGGCATCCCAGGGGCATCGCAAAACTGCCACAAGCTGGCCTCCTCGAGGGCTTTCTCCTTGGCCCCTGCCCTAACCCTAGGCTGATTGGCTGCCCTGCCTAGGGTTAGGGTTACGCCTAGGGGTCAGGCTTCCGCAAACTAAAAGGCCCAGGGCTCCGGGCACACTGCAGCTGCAAAGGGCATCCCAGGGGCATCGCAAAACTGCCACAAGCTGGCCTCCTCGAGGGCTTTCTCCTTGGCCCCTGCCCTAACCCTAGGCTGATTGGCTGCCCTGCCTAGGGTTAGGGTTAGGGTTAGGGTTACGCCTAGGGATCAGGCTTCCGCAAACTAAAAGGGCCAGGGCTCCGGGCACACTGCAGCTGCAAAGGGCATCCCAGGGGAATCGCAAAACTGCCACAAGCTGGCCTCCTCGAGGGCTTTCTCCTTGGCCCCTGCCCTAACCCTAGGCTGATTGGCTGCCCTGCCTAGGGTTAGGGTTACGCCTAGGGGTCAGGCTTCCGCAAACTAAAAGGGCCAGGGCTCCGGGCACACTGCAGCTGCAAAGGGCATCCCAGGGGCATCGCAAAACTGCCACAAGCTGGCCTCCTCGAGGGCTTTCTCCTTGGCCCCTGCCCTAACCCTAGGCTGATTGGCTGCCCTGCCTAGGGTTCGGGTTAGGGTTAGGGTTAGGGTTACGCCTAGGGGTCAGGCTTCCGCAAACTAAAAGGCCCAGGGCTCCGGGCACACTGCAGCTGCAAAGGGCATCCCAGGGGCATCGCAAAACTGCCACAAGCTGGCCTCCTCGAGGGCTTTCTCCTTGGCCCCTGCCCTAACCCTAGGCTGATTGGCTGCCCTGCCTAGGGTTAGGGTAAGGGTTAGGGTTACGCCTAGGGGTCAGGCTTCCGCAAACTAAAAGGCCCAGGGCTCCGGGCACACTGCAGCTGCAAAGGGCATCCCAGGGGCATCGCAAAACTGCCACAAGCTGGCCTCCTCGAGGTCTTTCTCCTTGGCCCCTGCTCTAACCCTAGGCTGATTGGCTGCCCTGCCTAGGGTTAGGGTTAGGGTTACGCCTAGGGGTCAGGCTTCCGCAAACTAAAAGGGCCAGGGCTCCGGGCACACTGCAGCTGCAAAGGGCATCCCAGGGGCATCGCAAAACTGCCACAAGCTGGCCTC
Source organism: Fringilla coelebs (assembly GCF_963513975.1). Lineage (NCBI taxonomy): Eukaryota > Metazoa > Chordata > Aves > Passeriformes > Fringillidae > Fringilla > Fringilla coelebs. The sequence goes on along the minus strand of NW_028167487.1, from coordinate 232,357 downwards.
CTCGAGGGCTTTCTCCTTGGCCCCTGCCCTAACCCTAGGCTGATTGGCTGCCCTGCCTAGGGTTAGGGTTAGGGTTAGGGTTAGGGTTAGGGTTACGCCTAGGGGTCAGGCTTCCGCAAACTAAAAGGCCCAGGGCTCCGGGCACACTGCAGCTGCAAAGCGCATCCCAGGGGCATCGCAAAACTGCCACAAGCTGGCCTCCTCGAGGGCTTTCTCCTTGGCCCCTGCCCTAACCCTAGGCTGATTGGCTGCCCTGCCTAGGGTTAGGGTTAGGGTTACGCCTAGGGGTCAGGCTTCCGCAAACTAAAAGGCCCAGGGCTCCGGGCACACTGCAGCTGCAAAGGGCATCCCAGGGGCATCGCAAAACTGCCACAAGCTGGCCTCCTCGAGGGCTTTCTCCTTGGCCCCTGCCCTAACCCTAGGCTGATTGGCTGCCCTGCCTAGGGTTAGGGTTAGGGTTAGGGTTAGGGTTAGGGTTACGCCTAGGGGTCAGGCTTCTGCAAACTAAAAGGCCCAGGGCTCTGGGCACACTGCAGCTGCAAAGGGCATCCCAGGGGCATCGCAAAACTGCCACAAGCTGGCCTCCTCGAGGGCTTTCTCCTTGGCCCCTGCCCTAACCCTAGGCTGATTGGCTGCCCTGCCTAGGGTTAGGCTTTGGGTTACGCCTAGGGGTCAGGCTTCCACAAACTAAAAGGCCCAGGGCTCCGGGCACACTGCAGCTGCAAAGGGCATCCCAGGGGCATCGCAAAACTGCCACAAGCTGGCCTCCTCGAGGGCTTTCTCCTTGGCCCCTGCCCTAACCCTAGGCTGATTGGCTGCCCTGCCTAGGGTTAGGGTTAGGGTTAGGGTTACGCCTAGGTGTCAGGCTTCCGCAAACTAAAATGCCCAGGGCTCCGGGCACACTGCAGCTGCAAAGGGCATCCCAGGGGCATCGCAAAACTGCCACAAGCTGGCCTCCTCGAGGGCTTTCTCCTTGGCCCCTGCCCTAACCCTAGGCTGATTGGCTGCCCTGCCTAGGGTTAGGGTTAGGGTTAGGGTTACGCCTAGGGGTCAGGCTTCCGCAAACTAAAAGGGCCAGGGCTCCGGGCACACTGCAGCTGCAAAGGGCATCCCAGGGGCATCGCAAAACTGCCACAAGCTGGCCTCCTCGAGGGCTTTCTCCTTGGCCCCTTCCCAAACCCTAGGCTGATTGGCTGCCCTGCCTAGGGTTAGGGTTAGGGTTACGCCTAGTGGTCAGGCTTCCGCAAACTAAAAGGGCCAGGGCTCCGGGCACACTGCAGCTGCAAAGGGCATCCCAGGGGCATCGCAAAACTGCCACAAGCTGGCCTCCTCGAGGGCTTTCTCCTTGGCCCCTGCCCTAACCCTAGGCTGATTGGCTGCCCTGCCTAGGGTTAGGGTTAGGGTTACGCCTAGGGGTCAGGCTTCCGCAAAATAAAAGGCCCAGGGCTCCGGGCACACTGCAGCTGCAAAGGGCATTTCAGGGGCATCACAAAACTGCCACAAGCTGGCCTCCTCGAGGGCTTTCTCCTTGGCCCCTGCCCTAACCCTAGGCTGATTGGCTGCCCTGCCTAGGGTTAGGGTTAGGGTTACGCCTAGGGGTCAGGCTTCCGCAAACTAAAAGGCCCAGGGCTCCGGGCACACTGCAGCTGCAAAGGGCATCCCAGGGGCATCGCAAAACTGCCACAAGCTGGCCTCCTCGAGGGCTTTCTCCTTGGCCCCTGCCCTAACCCTAGGCTGATTGGCTGCCCTGCCTAGGGTTAGGGTTAGGGTTACGCCTAGGGGTCAGGCTTCCGCAAACTAAAAGGGCCAGGGCTCCGGGCACACTGCAGCTGCAAAGGGCATCCCAGGGGCATCGCAAAACTGCCACAAGCTGGCCTCCTCGAGGGCTTTCTCCTTGGCCCCTGCCCTAACCCTAGGCTGATTGGCTGCCCTGCCTAGGGTTAGGGTTAGGGTTAGGGTTAGGGTTACGCCTAGGGGTCAGGCTTCCGCAAACTAAAAGGCCCAGGGCTCCGGGCACACTGCAGCTGCAAAGGGCATCCCAGGGGCATCGCAAAACTGCCACAAGCTGGCCTCCTCGAGGGCTTTCTCCTTGGCCCCTGCCCTAACCCTAGGCTGATTGGCTGCCCTGCCTAGGGTTAGGGTTAGGGTTAGGGTTAGGGTTACGCCTAGGGGTCAGGCTTCCGCAAACTAAAAGGCCCAGGGCTCCGGGCACACTGCAGCTGCAAAGGGCATCCCAGGGGCATCGCAAAACTGCCACAAGCTGGCCTCCTCGAGGGCTTTCTCCTTGGCCCCTGCCCTAACCCTAGGCTGATTGGCTGCCCTGCCTAGGGTTAGGGTTACGCCTAGGGGTCAGGCTTCCGCAAACTAAAAGGGCCAGGGCTCCGGGCACAATGCAGCTGCAAAGGGCATCCCAGGGGCATCGCAAAACTGCCACAAGCTGGCCTCCTCGAGGGCTTTCTCCTTGGCCCCTGCTCTAACCCTAGGCTGATTGGCTGCCCTGCCTAGGGTTAGGGTTAGGGTTAGGGTTACGCCTAGGGGTCAGGCTTCCGCAAACTAAAAGGCCCAGGGCTCCGGGCACACTGCAGCTGCAAGAGGGATCCCAGAGGCATCGCAAAACTGCCACAAGCTGGCCTCCTCGAGGGCTTTCTCCTTGGCCCCTGCTCTAACCCTAGGCTGATTGGCTGCCCTGCCTAGGATTAGGGTTAGGGTTAGGGTTACGCCTAGGGCTCAGGCTTCCGCAAAATAAAAGGCCCAGGGCTCCGGGCACACTGCAGCTGCAAAGGGCATCCCAGGGGCATCGCAAAACTGCCACAAGCTGGCCTCCTCGAGGGCTTTCTCCTTGGCCCCTGCCCTAACCCTAGGCTGATTGGCTGCCCTGCCTAGGGTTAGGGTTAGGGTTAGGGTTACGCCTAGGGGTCAGGCTTCCGCAAACTAAAAGGGCCAGGGCTCCGGGCACACTGCAGCTGCAAAGGGCATCCCAGGGGCATCGCAAAACTGCCACAAGCTGGCCTCCTCGAGGGCTTTCTCCTTGGCCCCTGCCCTAACCCTAGGCTGATTGGCTGCCCTGCCTAGGGTTAGGGTTAGGGTTAGGGTTACGCCTAGGGGTCAGGCTTCCGCAAACTAAAAGGGCCAGGGCTCCGGGCACACTGCAGCTGCAAAGGGCATCCCAGGGGCATCGCAAAACTGCCACAAGCTGGCCTCCTCGAGGGCTTTCTCCTTGGCCCCTGCCCTAACCCTAGGCTGATTGGCTGCCCTGCCTAGGGTTAGGGTTAGGGTTACGCCTAGGGGTCAGGCTTCCGCAAACTAAAAGGCCCAGGGCTCCGGGCACACTGCAGCTGCAAAGGGCATCCCAGGGGCATCGCAAAACTGCCACAAGCTGGCCTCCTCGAGGGCTTTCTCCTTGGCCCCTGCCCTAACCCTAGGCTGATTGGCTGCCCTGCCTAGGGTTAGGGTTAGGGTTACGCCTAGGGGTCAGGCTTCCGCAAACTAAAAGGCCCAGGGCTCCGGGCACACTGCAGCTGCAAAGGGCATCCCAGGGGCATCGCAAAACTGCCACAAGCTGGCCTCCTCGAGGGCTTTCTCCTTGGCCCCTGCCCTAACCCTAGGCTTATTGGCTGCCCTGCCTAGGGTTAGGGTTAGGGTTAGGGTTACGCCTAGGGGTCAGGCTTCCGCAAACTAAAATGCCCAGGCCTCCGGGCACACTGCAGCTGCAAAGGGCATCCCAGGGGCATCGCAAAACTGCCACAAGCTGGCCTCCTCGAGGGCTTTCTCCTTGGCCCCTGCCCTAACCCTAGGCTGATTGGCTGCCCTGCCTAGGGTTAGGGTTAGGGTTAGGGTTAGGGTTAGGGTTACGCCTAGGGGTCAGGCTTCCGCAAACTAAAAGGCCCAGGGCTCCGGGCACACTGCAGCTGCAAAGCGCATCCCAGGGGCATCGCAAAACTGCCACAAGCTGGCCTCCTCGAGGGCTTTCTCCTTGGCCCCTGCCCTAACCCTAGGCTGATTGGCTGCCCTGCCTAGGGTTAGGGTTAGGGTTACGCCTAGGGGTCAGGCTTCCGCAAACTAAAAGGGCCAGGGCTCCGGGCACACTGCAGCTGCAAAGGGCATCCCAGGGGCATCGCAAAACTGCCACAAGCTGGCCTCCTCGAGGGCTTTCTCCTTGGCCCCTGCCCAAACCCTAGGCTGATTGGCTGCCCTGCCTAGGGTTAGGGTTAGGGTTAGGGTTACGCCTAGGGGTCAGGCTTCCGCAAACTAAAAGGGCCAGGGCTCCGGGCACACTGCAGCTGCAAAGGGCATCCCAGGGGCATCGCAAAACTGCCACAAGCTGGCCTCCTCGAGGGCTTTCTCCTTGGCCCCTGCCCTAACCCTAGGCTGATTGGCTGCCCTGCCTAGGGTTAGGGTTAGGGTTAGGGTTACGCCTAGGTGTCAGGCTTCCGCAAACTAAAATGCCCAGGGCTCCGGGCACACTGCAGCTGCAAAGGGCATCCCAGGGGCATCGCAAAACTGCCACAAGCTGGCCTCCTCGAGGGCTTTCTCCTTGGCCCCTGCCCTAACCCTAGGCTGATTGGCTGCCCTGCCTAGGGTTAGGGTTAGGGTTAGGGTTACGCCTAGGGGTCAGGCTTCCGCAAACTAAAAGGGCCAGGGCTCCGGGCACACTGCAGCTGCAAAGGGCATCCCAGGGGCATCGCAAAACTGCCACAAGCTGGCCTCCTCGAGGGCTTTCTCCTTGGCCCCTGCCCAAACCCTAGGCTGATTGGCTGCCCTGCCTAGGGTTAGGGTTAGGGTTACGCCTAGGGGTCAGGCTTCCGCAAACTAAAAGGGCCAGGGCTCCGGGCACACTGCAGCTGCAAAGGGCATCCCAGGGGCATCGCAAAACTGCCACAAGCTGGCCTCCTCGAGGGCTTTCTCCTTGGCCCCTGCCCTAACCCTAGGCTGATTGGCTGCCCTGCCTAGGGTTAGGGTTAGGGTTAGGGTTAGGGTTAGGGTTACGCCTAGGGGTCAGGCTTCCGCAAACTAAAAGGCCCAGGGCTCCGGGCACACTGCAGCTGCAAAGCGCATCCCAGGGGCATCGCAAAACTGCCACAAGCTGGCCTCCTCGAGGGCTTTCTCCTTGGCCCCTGCCCTAACCCTAGGCTGATTGGCTGCCCTGCCTAGGGTTAGGATTAGGGTTACGCCTAGGGGTCAGGCTTCCGCAAACTAAAAGGCCCAGGGCTCCGGGCACACTGCAGCTGCAAAGGGCATCCCAGGGGCATCGCAAAACTGCCACAAGCTGGCCTCCTCGAGGGCTTTCTCCTTGGCCCCTGCCCTAACCCTAGGCTGATTGGCTGCCCTGCCTAGGGTTAGGGTTAGGGTTAGGGTTAGGGTTAGGGTTACGCCTAGGGGTCAGGCTTCTGCAAACTAAAAGGCCCAGGGCTCTGGGCACACTGCAGCTGCAAAGGGCATCCCAGGGGCATCGCAAAACTGCCACAAGCTGGCCTCCTCGAGGGCTTTCTCCTTGGCCCCTGCCCTAACCCTAGGCTGATTGGCTGCCCTGCCTAGGGTTAGGCTTTGGGTTACGCCTAGGGGTCAGGCTTCCACAAACTAAAAGGCCCAGGGCTCCGGGCACACTGCAGCTGCAAAGGGCATCCCAGGGGCATCGCAAAACTGCCACAAGCTGGCCTCCTCGAGGGCTTTCTCCTTGGCCCCTGCCCTAACCCTAGGCTGATTGGCTGCCCTGCCTAGGGTTAGGGTTAGGGTTAGGGTTACGCCTAGGTGTCAGGCTTCCGCAAACTAAAATGCCCAGGGCTCCGGGCACACTGCAGCTGCAAAGGGCATCCCAGGGGCATCGCAAAACTGCCACAAGCTGGCCTCCTCGAGGGCTTTCTCCTTGGCCCCTGCCCTAACCCTAGGCTGATTGGCTGCCCTGCCTAGGGTTAGGGTTAGGGTTAGGGTTACGCCTAGGGGTCAGGCTTCCGCAAACTAAAAGGGCCAGGGCTCCGGGCACACTGCAGCTGCAAAGGGCATCCCAGGGGCATCGCAAAACTGCCACAAGCTGGCCTCCTCGAGGGCTTTCTCCTTGGCCCCTGCCCAAACCCTAGGCTGATTGGCTGCCCTGCCTAGGGTTAGGGTTAGGGTTACGCCTAGTGGTCAGGCTTCCGCAAACTAAAAGGGCCAGGGCTCCGGGCACACTGCAGCTGCAAAGGGCATCCCAGGGGCATCGCAAAACTGCCACAAGCTGGCCTCCTCGAGGGCTTTCTCCTTGGCCCCTGCCCTAACCCTAGGCTGATTGGCTGCCCTGCCTAGGGTTAGGGTTAGGGTTACGCCTAGGGGTCAGGCTTCCGCAAAATAAAAGGCCCAGGGCTCCGGGCACACTGCAGCTGCAAAGGGCATTTCAGGGGCATCACAAAACTGCCACAAGCTGGCCTCCTCGAGGGCTTTCTCCTTGGCCCCTGCCCTAACCCTAGGCTGATTGGCTGCCCTGCCTAGGGTTAGGGTTAGGGTTACGCCTAGGGGTCAGGCTTCCGCAAACTAAAAGGCCCAGGGCTCCGGGCACACTGCAGCTGCAAAGGGCATCCCAGGGGCATCGCAAAACTGCCACAAGCTGGCCTCCTCGAGGGCTTTCTCCTTGGCCCCTGCCCTAACCCTAGGCTGATTGGCTGCCCTGCCTAGGGTTAGGGTTAGGGTTACGCCTAGGGGTCAGGCTTCCGCAAACTAAAAGGGCCAGGGCTCCGGGCACACTGCAGCTGCAAAGGGCATCCCAGGGGCATCGCAAAACTGCCACAAGCTGGCCTCCTCGAGGGCTTTCTCCTTGGCCCCTGCCCTAACCCTAGGCTGATTGGCTGCCCTGCCTAGGGTTAGGGTTAGGGTTAGGGTTAGGGTTACGCCTAGTGGTCAGGCTTCCGCAAACTAAAAGGCCCAGGGCTCCGGGCACACTGCAGCTGCAAAGGGCATCCCAGGGGCATTGCAAAACTGCCACAAGCTGGCCTCCTCGAGGGCTTTCTCCTTGGCCCCTGCCCTAACCCTAGGCTGATTGGCTGCCCTGCCTAGGGTTAGGGTTAGGGTTAGGGTTAGGGTTACGCCTAGGGGTCAGGCTTCCGCAAACTAAAAGGCCCAGGGCTCCGGGCACACTGCAGCTGCAAAGGGCATCCCAGGGGCATCGCAAAACTGCCACAAGCTGGCCTCCTCGAGGGCTTTCTCCTTGGCCCCTGCCCTAACCCTAGGCTGATTGGCTGCCCTGCCTAGGGTTAGGGTTACGCCTAGGGGTCAGGCTTCCGCAAACTAAAAGGGCCAGGGCTCCGGGCACAATGCAGCTGCAAAGGGCATCCCAGGGGCATCGCAAAACTGCCACAAGCTGGCCTCCTCGAGGGCTTTCTCCTTGGCCCCTGCTCTAACCCTAGGCTGATTGGCTGCCCTGCCTAGGGTTAGGGTTAGGGTTAGGGTTACGCCTAGGGGTCAGGCTTCCGCAAACTAAAAGGCCCAGGGCTCCGGGCACACTGCAGCTGCAAGAGGGATCCCAGAGGCATCGCAAAACTGCCACAAGCTGGCCTCCTCGAGGGCTTTCTCCTTGGCCCCTGCTCTAACCCTAGGCTGATTGGCTGCCCTGCCTAGGATTAGGGTTAGGGTTAGGGTTACGCCTAGGGCTCAGGCTTCCGCAAAATAAAAGGCCCAGGGCTCCGGGCACACTGCAGCTGCAAAGGGCATCCCAGGGGCATCGCAAAACTGCCACAAGCTGGCCTCCTCGAGGGCTTTCTCCTTGGCCCCTGCCCTAACCCTAGGCTGATTGGCTGCCCTGCCTAGGGTTAGGGTTAGGGTTAGGGTTACGCCTAGGGGTCAGGCTTCCGCAAACTAAAAGGGCCAGGGCTCCGGGCACACTGCAGCTGCAAAGGGCATCCCAGGGGCATCGCAAAACTGCCACAAGCTGGCCTCCTCGAGGGCTTTCTCCTTGGCCCCTGCCCTAACCCTAGGCTGATTGGCTGCCCTGCCTAGGGTTAGGGTTAGGGTTAGGGTTACGCCTAGGGGTCAGGCTTCCGCAAACTAAAAGGGCCAGGGCTCCGGGCACACTGCAGCTGCAAAGGGCATCCCAGGGGCATCGCAAAACTGCCACAAGCTGGCCTCCTCGAGGGCTTTCTCCTTGGCCCCTGCCCTAACCCTAGGCTGATTGGCTGCCCTGCCTAGGGTTAGGGTTAGGGTTACGCCTAGGGGTCAGGCTTCCGCAAACTAAAAGGCCCAGGGCTCCGGGCACACTGCAGCTGCAAAGGGCATCCCAGGGGCATCGCAAAACTGCCACAAGCTGGCCTCCTCGAGGGCTTTCTCCTTGGCCCCTGCCCTAACCCTAGGCTGATTGGCTGCCCTGCCTAGGGTTAGGGTTAGGGTTACGCCTAGGGGTCAGGCTTCCGCAAACTAAAAGGCCCAGGGCTCCGGGCACACTGCAGCTGCAAAGGGCATCCCAGGGGCATCGCAAAACTGCCACAAGCTGGCCTCCTCGAGGGCTTTCTCCTTGGCCCCTGCCCTAACCCTAGGCTTATTGGCTGCCCTGCCTAGGGTTAGGGTTAGGGTTAGGGTTACGCCTAGGGGTCAGGCTTCCGCAAACTAAAATGCCCAGGCCTCCGGGCACACTGCAGCTGCAAAGGGCATCCCAGGGGCATCGCAAAACTGCCACAAGCTGGCCTCCTCGAGGGCTTTCTCCTTGGCCCCTGCCCTAACCCTAGGCTGATTGGCTGCCCTGCCTAGGGTTAGGGTTAGGGTTAGGGTTACGCCTAGGGGTCAGGCTTCCGCAAACTAAAAGGCCCAGGGCTCCGGGCACACTGCAGCTGCAAGAGGGATCCCAGAGGCATCGCAAAACTGCCACAAGCTGGCCTCCTCGAGGGCTTTCTCCTTGGCCCCTGCTCTAACCCTAGGCTGATTGGCTGCCCTGCCTAGGATTAGGGTTAGGGTTAGGGTTACGCCTAGGGCTCAGGCTTCCGCAAAATAAAAGGCCCAGGGCTCCGGGCACACTGCAGCTGCAAAGGGCATCCCAGGGGCATCGCAAAACTGCCACAAGCTGGCCTCCTCGAGGGCTTTCTCCTTGGCCCCTGCCCTAACCCTAGGCTGATTGGCTGCCCTGCCTAGGGTTAGGGTTAGGGTTAGGGTTACGCCTAGGGGTCAGGCTTCCGCAAACTAAAAGGGCCAGGGCTCCGGGCACACTGCAGCTGCAAAGGGCATCCCAGGGGCATCGCAAAACTGCCACAAGCTGGCCTCCTCGAGGGCTTTCTCCTTGGCCCCTGCCCTAACCCTAGGCTGATTGGCTGCCCTGCCTAGGGTTAGGGTTAGGGTTAGGGTTACGCCTAGGGGTCAGGCTTCCGCAAACTAAAAGGGCCAGGGCTCCGGGCACACTGCAGCTGCAAAGGGCATCCCAGGGGCATCGCAAAACTGCCACAAGCTGGCCTCCTCGAGGGCTTTCTCCTTGGCCCCTGCCCTAACCCTAGGCTGATTGGCTGCCCTGCCTAGGGTTAGGGTTAGGGTTACGCCTAGGGGTCAGGCTTCCGCAAACTAAAAGGCCCAGGGCTCCGGGCACACTGCAGCTGCAAAGGGCATCCCAGGGGCATCGCAAAACTGCCACAAGCTGGCCTCCTCGAGGGCTTTCTCCTTGGCCCCTGCCCTAACCCTAGGCTGATTGGCTGCCCTGCCTAGGGTTAGGGTTAGGGTTACGCCTAGGGGTCAGGCTTCCGCAAACTAAAAGGCCCAGGGCTCCGGGCACACTGCAGCTGCAAAGGGCATCCCAGGGGCATCGCAAAACTGCCACAAGCTGGCCTCCTCGAGGGCTTTCTCCTTGGCCCCTGCCCTAACCCTAGGCTGATTGGCTGCCCTGCCTAGGGTTAGGGTTAGGGTTAGGGTTAGGGTTAGGGTTACGCCTAGGGGTCAGGCTTCCGCAAACTAAAAGGCCCAGGGCTCCGGGCACACTGCAGCTGCAAAGCGCATCCCAGGGGCATCGCAAAACTGCCACAAGCTGGCCTCCTCGAGGGCTTTCTCCTTGGCCCCTGCCCTAACCCTAGGCTGATTGGCTGCCCTGCCTAGGGTTAGGGTTAGGGTTACGCCTAGGGGTCAGGCTTCCGCAAACTAAAAGGGCCAGGGCTCCGGGCACACTGCAGCTGCAAAGGGCATCCCAGGGGCATCGCAAAACTGCCACAAGCTGGCCTCCTCGAGGGCTTTCTCCTTGGCCCCTGCCCAAACCCTAGGCTGATTGGCTGCCCTGCCTAGGGTTAGGGTTAGGGTTAGGGTTACGCCTAGGGGTCAGGCTTCCGCAAACTAAAAGGGCCAGGGCTCCGGGCACACTGCAGCTGCAAAGGGCATCCCAGGGGCATCGCAAAACTGCCACAAGCTGGCCTCCTCGAGGGCTTTCTCCTTGGCCCCTGCCCTAACCCTAGGCTGATTGGCTGCCCTGCCTAGGGTTAGGGTTAGGGTTACGCCTAGGGGTCAGGCTTCCGCAAAATAAAAGGCCCAGGGCTCCGGGCACACTGCAGCTGCAAAGGGCATCCCAGGGGCATCACAAAACTGCCACAAGCTGGCCTCCTCGAGGGCTTTCTCCTTGGCCCCTGCCCTAACCCTAGGCTGATTGGCTGCCCTGCCTAGGGTTAGGGTTAGGGTTACGCCTAGGGGTCAGGCTTCCGCAAACTAAAAGGGCCAGGGCTCCGGGCACACTGCAGCTGCAAAGGGCATCCCAGGGGCATCGCAAAACTGCCACAAGCTGGCCTCCTCGAGGGCTTTCTCCTTGGCCCCTGCCCTAACCCTAGGCTGATTGGCTGCCCTGCCTAGGGTTAGGGTTAGGGTTAGGGTTACGCCTAGGTGTCAGGCTTCCGCAAACTAAAATGCCCAGGGCTCCGGGCACACTGCAGCTGCAAAGGGCATCCCAGGGGCATCGCAAAACTGCCACAAGCTGGCCTCCTCGAGGGCTTTCTCCTTGGCCCCTGCCCTAACCCTAGGCTGATTGGCTGCCCTGCCTAGGGTTAGGGTTAGGGTTAGGGTTACGCCTAGGGGTCAGGCTTCCGCAAACTAAAAGGGCCAGGGCTCCGGGCACACTGCAGCTGCAAAGGGCATCCCAGGGGCATCGCAAAACTGCCACAAGCTGGCCTCCTCGAGGGCTTTCTCCTTGGCCCCTGCCCAAACCCTAGGCTGATTGGCTGCCCTGCCTAGGGTTAGGGTTAGGGTTACGCCTAGGGGTCAGGCTTCCGCAAACTAAAAGGGCCAGGGCTCCGGGCACACTGCAGCTGCAAAGGGCATCCCAGGGGCATCGCAAAACTGCCACAAGCTGGCCTCCTCGAGGGCTTTCTCCTTGGCCCCTGCCCTAACCCTAGGCTGATTGGCTGCCCTGCCTAGGGTTAGGGTTAGGGTTAGGGTTAGGGTTAGGGTTACGCCTAGGGGTCAGGCTTCCGCAAACTAAAAGGCCCAGGGCTCCGGGCACACTGCAGCTGCAAAGCGCATCCCAGGGGCATCGCAAAACTGCCACAAGCTGGCCTCCTCGAGGGCTTTCTCCTTGGCCCCTGCCCTAACCCTAGGCTGATTGGCTGCCCTGCCTAGGGTTAGGGTTAGGGTTACGCCTAGGGGTCAGGCTTCCGCAAAATAAAAGGGCCAGGGCTCCGGGCACACTGCAGCTGCAAAGGGCATCCCAGGGGCATCACAAAACTGCCACAAGCTGGCCTCCTCGAGGGCTTTCTCCTTGGCCCCTGCCCTAACCCTAGGCTGATTGGCTGCCCTGCCTAGGGTTAGGGTTAGGGTTACGCCTAGGGGTCAGGCTTCCGCAAACTAAAAGGGCCAGGGCTCCGGGCACACTGCAGCTGCAAAGGGCATCCCAGGGGCATCGCAAAACTGCCACAAGCTGGCCTCCTCGAGGGCTTTCTCCTTGGCCCCTGCCCTAACCCTAGGCTGATTGGCTGCCCTGCCTAGGGTTAGGGTTAGGGTTACGCCTAGGGGTCAGGCTTCCGCAAACTAAAAGGGCCAGGGCTCCGGGCACACTGCAGCTGCAAAGGGCATCCCAGGGGCATCGCAAAACTGCCACAAGCTGGCCTCCTCGAGGGCTTTCTCCTTGGCCCCTGCCCTAACCCTAGGCTGATTGGCTGCCCTGCCTAGGGTTAGGGTTAGGGTTAGGGTTAGGGTTACGCCTAGTGGTCAGGCTTCCGCAAACTAAAAGGCCCAGGGCTCCGGGCACACTGCAGCTGCAAAGGGCATCCCAGGGGCATTGCAAAACTGCCACAAGCTGGCCTCCTCGAGGGCTTTCTCCTTGGCCCCTGCCCTAACCCTAGGCTGATTGCCTGCCCTGCCTAGGGTTAGGGTTAGGGTTAGGGTTAGGGTTACGCCTAGGGGTCAGGCTTCCGCAAACTAAAAGGCCCAGGGCTCCGGGCACACTGCAGCTGCAAAGGGCATCCCAGGGGCATCGCAAAACTGCCACAAGCTGGCCTCCTTGAGGGCTTTCTCCTTGGCCGCTGCCCTAACCCTAGGCTGATTGGCTGCCCTGCCTAGGGTTAGGGTAAGGGTTAGGGTTACGCCTAGGGGTCAGGCTTCCGCAAACTAAAAGGCCCTAGGCTCCGGGCACACTGCAGCTGCAAGAGGGATCCCAGGGGCATCGCAAAACTGCCACAAGCTGGCCTCCTCGAGGGCTTTCTCCTTGGCCCCTGCTCTAACCCTAGGCTGATTGGCTGCCCTGCCTAGGGTTAGGGTTAGGGTTAGGGTTACGCCTAGGGGTCAGGCTTCCGCAAACTAAAAGGGCCAGGGCTCCGGGCACACTGCAGCTGCAAAGGGCATCCCAGGGGCATCGCAAAACTGCCACAAGCTGGCCTCCTCGAGGGCTTTCTCCTTGGCCCCTGCCCTAACCCTAGGCTGATTGGCTGCCCTGCCTAGGGTTAGGGTTAGGGTTACGCCTAGGGGTCAGGCTTCCGCAAAATAAAAGGCCCAGGGCTCCGGGCACACTGCAGCTGCAAAGGGCATCCCAGGGGCATCACAAAACTGCCACAAGCTGGCCTCCTCGAGGGCTTTCTCCTTGGCCCCTGCCCTAACCCTAGGCTGATTGGCTGCCCTGCCTAGGGTTAGGGTTAGGGTTACGCCTAGGGGTCAGGCTTCCGCAAACTAAAAGGGCCAGGGCTCCGGGCACACTGCAGCTGCAAAGGGCATCCCAGGGGCATCGCAAAACTGCCACAAGCTGGCCTCCTCGAGGGCTTTCTCCTTGGCCCCTGCCCTAACCCTAGGCTGATTGGCTGCCCTGCCTAGGGTTAGGGTTAGGGTTAGGGTTACGCCTAGGTGTCAGGCTTCCGCAAACTAAAATGCCCAGGGCTCCGGGCACACTGCAGCTGCAAAGGGCATCCCAGGGGCATCGCAAAACTGCCACAAGCTGGCCTCCTCGAGGGCTTTCTCCTTGGCCCCTGCCCTAACCCTAGGCTGATTGGCTGCCCTGCCTAGGGTAAGGGTTAGGGTTAGGGTTACGCCTAGGGGTCAGGCTTCCGCAAACTAAAAGGGCCAGGGCTCCGGGCACACTGCAGCTGCAAAGGGCATCCCAGGGGCATCGCAAAACTGCCACAAGCTGGCCTCCTCGAGGGCTTTCTCCTTGGCCCCTGCCCAAACCCTAGGCTGATTGGCTGCCCTGCCTAGGGTTAGGGTTAGGGTTAGGGTTACGCCTAGGGGTCAGGCTTCCGCAAACTAAAAGGCCCAGGGCTCCGGGCACACTGCAGCTGCAAGAGGGATCCCAGAGGCATCGCAAAACTGCCACAAGCTGGCCTCCTCGAGGGCTTTCTCCTTGGCCCCTGCTCTAACCCTAGGCTGATTGGCTGCCCTGCCTAGGATTAGGGTTAGGGTTAGGGTTACGCCTAGGGCTCAGGCTTCCGCAAAATAAAAGGCCCAGGGCTCCGGGCACACTGCAGCTGCAAAGGGCATCCCAGGGGCATCGCAAAACTGCCACAAGCTGGCCTCCTCGAGGGCTTTCTCCTTGGCCCCTGCCCTAACCCTAGGCTGATTGGCTGCCCTGCCTAGGGTTAGGGTTAGGGTTAGGGTTACGCCTAGGGGTCAGGCTTCCGCAAACTAAAAGGGCCAGGGCTCCGGGCACACTGCAGCTGCAAAGGGCATCCCAGGGGCATCGCAAAACTGCCACAAGCTGGCCTCCTCGAGGGCTTTCTCCTTGGCCCCTGCCCTAACCCTAGGCTGATTGGCTGCCCTGCCTAGGGTTAGGGTTAGGGTTAGGGTTACGCCTAGGGGTCAGGCTTCCGCAAACTAAAAGGGCCAGGGCTCCGGGCACACTGCAGCTGCAAAGGGCATCCCAGGGGCATCGCAAAACTGCCACAAGCTGGCCTCCTCGAGGGCTTTCTCCTTGGCCCCTGCCCTAACCCTAGGCTGATTGGCTGCCCTGCCTAGGGTTAGGGTTAGGGTTACGCCTAGGGGTCAGGCTTCCGCAAACTAAAAGGCCCAGGGCTCCGGGCACACTGCAGCTGCAAAGGGCATCCCAGGGGCATCGCAAAACTGCCACAAGCTGGCCTCCTCGAGGGCTTTCTCCTTGGCCCCTGCCCTAACCCTAGGCTGATTGGCTGCCCTGCCTAGGGTTAGGGTTAGGGTTACGCCTAGGGGTCAGGCTTCCGCAAACTAAAAGGCCCAGGGCTCCGGGCACACTGCAGCTGCAAAGGGCATCCCAGGGGCATCGCAAAACTGCCACAAGCTGGCCTCCTCGAGGGCTTTCTCCTTGGCCCCTGCCCTAACCCTAGGCTTATTGGCTGCCCTGCCTAGGGTTAGGGTTAGGGTTAGGGTTACGCCTAGGGGTCAGGCTTCCGCAAACTAAAATGCCCAGGCCTCCGGGCACACTGCAGCTGCAAAGGGCATCCCAGGGGCATCGCAAAACTGCCACAAGCTGGCCTCCTCGAGGGCTTTCTCCTTGGCCCCTGCCCTAACCCTAGGCTGATTGGCTGCCCTGCCTAGGGTTAGGGTTAGGGTTAGGGTTAGGGTTAGGGTTACGCCTAGGGGTCAGGCTTCCGCAAACTAAAAGGCCCAGGGCTCCAGGCACACTGCAGCTGCAAAGCGCATCCCAGGGGCATCGCAAAACTGCCACAAGCTGGCCTCCTCGAGGGCTTTCTCCTTGGCCCCTGCCCTAACCCTAGGCTGATTGGCTGCCCTGCCTAGGGTTAGGGTTAGGGTTACGCCTAGGGGTCAGGCTTCCGCAAACTAAAAGGGCCAGGGCTCCGGGCACACTGCAGCTGCAAAGGGCATCCCAGGGGCATCGCAAAACTGCCACAAGCTGGCCTCCTCGAGGGCTTTCTCCTTGGCCCCTGCCCAAACCCTAGGCTGATTGGCTGCCCTGCCTAGGGTTAGGGTTAGGGTTAGGGTTACGCCTAGGGGTCAGGCTTCCGCAAACTAAAAGGGCCAGGGCTCCGGGCACACTGCAGCTGCAAAGGGCATCCCAGGGGCATCGCAAAACTGCCACAAGCTGGCCTCCTCGAGGGCTTTCTCCTTGGCCCCTGCCCTAACCCTAGGCTGATTGGCTGCCCTGCCTAGGGTTAGGGTTAGGGTTACGCCTAGGGGTCAGGCTTCCGCAAAATAAAAGGCCCAGGGCTCCGGGCACACTGCAGCTGCAAAGGGCATCCCAGGGGCATCACAAAACTGCCACAAGCTGGCCTCCTCGAGGGCTTTCTCCTTGGCCCCTGCCCTAACCCTAGGCTGATTGGCTGCCCTGCCTAGGGTTAGGGTTAGGGTTACGCCTAGGGGTCAGGCTTCCGCAAACTAAAAGGGCCAGGGCTCCGGGCACACTGCAGCTGCAAAGGGCATCCCAGGGGCATTGCAAAACTGCCACAAGCTGGCCTCCTCGAGGGCTTTCTCCTTGGCCCCTGCCCTAACCCTAGGCTGATTGGCTGCCCTGCCTAGGGTTAGGGTTAGGGTTAGGGTTACGCCTAGGTGTCAGGCTTCCGCAAACTAAAATGCCCAGGGCTCCGGGCACACTGCAGCTGCAAAGGGCATCCCAGGGGCATCGCAAAACTGCCACAAGCTGGCCTCCTCGAGGGCTTTCTCCTTGGCCCCTGCCCTAACCCTAGGCTGATTGGCTGCCCTGCCTAGGGTTAGGGTTAGGGTTAGGGTTACACCTAGGGGTCAGGCTTCCGCAAACTAAAAGGGCCAGGGCTCCGGGCACACTGCAGCTGCAAAGGGCATCCCAGGGGCATCGCAAAACTGCCACAAGCTGGCCTCCTCGAGGGCTTTCTCCTTGGCCCCTGCCCAAACCCTAGGCTGATTGGCTGCCCTGCCTAGGGTTAGGGTTAGGGTTACGCCTAGGGGTCAGGCTTCCGCAAAATAAAAGGCCCAGGGCTCCGGGCACACTGCAGCTGCAAAGGCCATCCCAGGGGCATCACAAAACTGCCACAAGCTGGCCTCCTCGAGGGCTTTCTCCTTGGCCCCTGCCCTAACCCTAGGCTGATTGGCTGCCCTGCCTAGGGTTAGGGTTAGGGTTACGCCTAGGGGTCAGGCTTCCGCAAACTAAAAGGCCCAGGGCTCCGGGCACACTGCAGCTGCAAAGGGCATCCCAGGGGCATCGCAAAACTGCCACAAGCTGGCCTCCTCGAGGGCTTTCTCCTTGGCCCCTGCCCTAACCCTAGGCTGATTGGCTGCCCTGCCTAGGGTTAGGGTTAGGGTTACGCCTAGGGGTCAGGCTTCCGCAAACTAAAAGGGCCAGGGCTCCGGGCACACTGCAGCTGCAAAGGGCATCCCAGGGGCATCGCAAAACTGCCACAAGCTGGCCTCCTCGAGGGCTTTCTCCTTGGCCCCTGCCCTAACCCTAGGCTGATTGGCTGCCCTGCCTAGGGTTAGGGTTAGGGTTAGGGTTAGGGTTACGCCTAGTGGTCAGGCTTCCGCAAACTAAAAGGCCCAGGGCTCCGGGCACACTGCAGCTGCAAAGGGCATCCCAGGGGCATTGCAAAACTGCCACAAGCTGGCCTCCTCGAGGGCTTTCTCCTTGGCCCCTGCCCTAACCCTAGGCTGATTGCCTGCCCTGCCTAGGGTTAGGGTTAGGGTTAGGGTTAGGGTTACGCCTAGGGGTCAGGCTTCCGCAAACTAAAAGGCCCAGGGCTCCGGGCACACTGCAGCTGCAAAGGGCATCCCAGGGGCATCGCAAAACTGCCACAAGCTGGCCTCCTTGAGGGCTTTCTCCTTGGCCCCTGCCCTAACCCTAGGCTGATTGGCTGCCCTGCCTAGGGTTAGGGTAAGGGTTAGGGTTACGCCTAGGGGTCAGGCTTCCGCAAACTAAAAGGCCCTAGGCTCCGGGCACACTGCAGCTGCAAGAGGGATCCCAGGGGCATCGCAAAACTGCCACAAGCTGGCCTCCTCGAGGGCTTTCTCCTTGGCCCCTGCTCTAACCCTAGGCTGATTGGCTGCCCTGCCTAGGGTTAGGGTTAGGGTTAGGGTTACGCCTAGGGCTCAGGCTTCCGCAAAATAAATGGCCCAGGGCTCCGGGCACACTGCAGCTGCAAAGGGCATCCCAGGGGCATCGCAAAACTGCCACAAGCTGGCCTCCTCGAGGGCTTTCTCCTTGGCCCCTGCCCTAACCCTAGGCTGATTGGCTGCCCTGCCTAGGGTTAGGGTTAGGGTTAGGGTTACGCCTAGGGGTCAGGCTTCCGCAAACTAAAAGGGCCAGGGCTCCGGGCACACTGCAGCTGCAAAGGGCATCCCAGGGGCATCGCAAAACTGCCACAAGCTGGCCTCCTCGAGGGCTTTCTCCTTGGCCCCTGCCCTAACCCTAGGCTGATTGGCTGCCCTGCCTAGGGTTAGGGTTAGGGTTAGGGTTACGCCTAGGGGTCAGGCTTCCGCAAACTAAAAGGGCCAGGGCTCCGGGCACACTGCAGCTGCAAAGGGCATCCCAGGGGCATCGCAAAACTGCCACAAGCTGGCCTCCTCGAGGGCTTTCTCCTTGGCCCCTGCCCTAACCCTAGGCTGATTGGCTGCCCTGCCTAGGGTTAGGGTTAGGGTTACGCCTAGGGGTCAGGCTTCCGCAAAATAAAAGGCCCAGGGCTCCGGGCACACTGCAGCTGCAAAGGGCATCCCAGGGGCATCGCAAAACTGCCACAAGCTGGCCTCCTCGAGGGCTTTCTCCTTGGCCCCTGCTCTAACCCTAGGCTTATTGGCTGCCCTGCCTAGGGTTAGGGTTAGGGTTACGCCTAGGGGTCAGGCTTCCGCAAACTAAAAGGCCCAGGGCTCCGGGCACACTGCAGCTGCAAAGGGCATCCCAGGGGCATCGCAAAACTGCCACAAGCTGGCCTCCTCGAGGGCTTTCTCCTTGGCCCCTGCCCTAACCCTAGGCTGATTGGCTGCCCTGCCTAGGGTTAGGGTTAGGGTTAGGGTTACGCCTAGGGGTCAGGCTTCCGCAAACTAAAATGCCCAGGCCTCCGGGCACACTGCAGCTGCAAAGGGCATCCCAGGGGCATCGCAAAACTGCCACAAGCTGGCCTCCTCGAGGGCTTTCTCCTTGGCCCCTGCCCAAACCCTAGGCTGATTGGCTGCCCTGCCTAGGGTTAGGGTTAGGGTTAGGGTTACGCCTAGGGGTCAGGCTTCCGCAAACTAAAAGGGCCAGGGCTCCGGGCACACTGCAGCTGCAAAGGGCATCCCAGGGGCATCGCAAAACTGCCACAAGCTGGCCTCCTCGAGGGCTTTCTCCTTGGCCCCTGCCCTAACCCTAGGCTGATTGGCTGCCCTGCCTAGGGTTAGGGTTAGGGTTACGCCTAGGGGTCAGGCTTCCGCAAAATAAAAGGGCCAGGGCTCCGGGCACACTGCAGCTGCAAAGGGCATCCCAGGGGCATCACAAAACTGCCACAAGCTGGCCTCCTCGAGGGCTTTCTCCTTGGCCCCTGCCCTAACCCTAGGCTGATTGGCTGCCCTGCCTAGGGTTAGGGTTAGGGTTACGCCTAGGGGTCAGGCTTCCGCAAACTAAAAGGGCCAGGGCTCCGGGCACACTGCAGCTGCAAAGGGCATCCCAGGGGCATCGCAAAACTGCCACAAGCTGGCCTCCTCGAGGGCTTTCTCCTTGGCCCCTGCCCAAACCCTAGGCTGATTGGCTGCCCTGCCTAGGGTTAGGGTTAGGGTTACGCCTAGGGGTCAGGCTTCCGCAAAATAAAAGGCCCAGGGCTCCGGGCACACTGCAGCTGCAAAGGGCATCCCAGGGGCATCACAAAACTGCCACAAGCTGGCCTCCTCGAGGGCTTTCTCCTTGGCCCCTGCCCTAACCCTAGGCTGATTGGCTGCCCTGCCTAGGGTTAGGGTTAGGGTTACGCCTAGGGGTCAGGCTTCCGCAAACTAAAAGGCCCAGGGCTCCGGGCACACTGCAGCTGCAAAGGGCATCCCAGGGGCATCGCAAAACTGCCACAAGCTGGCCTCCTCGAGGGCTTTCTCCTTGGCCCCTGCCCTAACCCTAGGCTGATTGGCTGCCCTGCCTAGGGTTAGGGTTAGGGTTACGCCTAGGGGTCAGGCTTCCGCAAACTAAAAGGGCCAGGGCTCCGGGCACACTGCAGCTGCAAAGGGCATCCCAGGGGCATCGCAAAACTGCCACAAGCTGGCCTCCTCGAGGGCTTTCTCCTTGGCCCCTGCCCTAACCCTAGGCTGATTGGCTGCCCTGCCTAGGGTTAGGGTTAGGGTTAGGGTTAGGGTTACGCCTAGTGGTCAGGCTTCCGCAAACTAAAAGGCCCAGGGCTCCGGGCACACTGCAGCTGCAAAGGGCATCCCAGGGGCATTGCAAAACTGCCACAAGCTGGCCTCCTCGAGGGCTTTCTCCTTGGCCCCTGCCCTAACCCTAGGCTGATTGGCTGCCCTGCCTAGGGTTAGGGTTAGGGTTAGGGTTAGGGTTACGCCTAGGGGTCAGGCTTCCGCAAACTAAAAGGCCCAGGGCTCCGGGCACACTGCAGCTGCAAAGGGCATCCCAGGGGCATCGCAAAACTGCCACAAGCTGGCCTCCTTGAGGGCTTTCTCCTTGGCCCCTGCCCTAACCCTAGGCTGATTGGCTGCCCTGCCTAGGGTTAGGGTAAGGGTTAGGGTTACGCCTAGGGGTCAGGCTTCCGCAAACTAAAAGGGCCTAGGCTCCGGGCACACTGCAGCTGCAAGAGGGATCCCAGGGGCATCGCAAAACTGCCACAAGCTGGCCTCCTCGAGGGCTTTCTCCTTGGCCCCTGCTCTAACCCTAGGCTGATTGGCTGCCCAGCCTAGGGTTAGGGTTAGGGTTACGCCTAGGGGTCAGGCTTCCGCAAACTAAAAGGGCCAGGGCTCCGGGCACACTGCAGCTGCAAAGGGCATCCCAGGGGCATCGCAAAACTGCCACAAGCTGGCCTCCTCGAGGGCTTTCTCCTTGGCCCCTGCCCTAACCCTAGGCTGATTGGCTGCCCTGCCTAGGGTTAGGGTTAGGGTTACGCCTAGGGGTCAGGCTTCCGCAAAATAAAAGGCCCAGGGCTCCGGGCACACTGCAGCTGCAAAGGGCATCCCAGGGGCATCACAAAACTGCCACAAGCTGGCCTCCTCGAGGGCTTTCTCCTTGGCCCCTGCCCTAACCCTAGGCTGATTGGCTGCCCTGCCTAGGGTTAGGGTTAGGGTTACGCCTAGGGGTCAGGCTTCCGCAAACTAAAAGGGCCAGGGCTCCGGGCACACTGCAGCTGCAAAGGGCATCCCAGGGGCATCGCAAAACTGCCACAAGCTGGCCTCCTCGAGGGCTTTCTCCTTGGCCCCTGCCCTAACCCTAGGCTGATTGGCTGCCCTGCCTAGGGTTAGGGTTAGGGTTAGGGTTACGCCTAGGTGTCAGGCTTCCGCAAACTAAAATGCCCAGGGCTCCGGGCACACTGCAGCTGCAAAGGGCATCCCAGGGGCATCGCAAAACTGCCACAAGCTGGCCTCCTCGAGGGCTTTCTCCTTGGCCCCTGCCCTAACCCTAGGCTGATTGGCTGCCCTGCCTAGGGTTAGGGTTAGGGTTAGGGTTACGCCTAGGGGTCAGGCTTCCGCAAACTAAAAGGGCCAGGGCTCCGGGCACACTGCAGCTGCAAAGGGCATCCCAGGGGCATCGCAAAACTGCCACAAGCTGGCCTCCTCGAGGGCTTTCTCCTTGGCCCCTGCCCAAACCCTAGGCTGATTGGCTGCCCTGCCTAGGGTTAGGGTTAGGGTTACGCCTAGGGGTCAGGCTTCCGCAAAATAAAAGGCCCAGGGCTCCGGGCACACTGCAGCTGCAAAGGGCATCCCAGGGGCATCACAAAACTGCCACAAGCTGGCCTCCTCGAGGGCTTTCTCCTTGGCCCCTGCCCTAACCCTAGGCTGATTGGCTGCCCTGCCTAGGGTTAGGGTTAGGGTTACGCCTAGGGGTCAGGCTTCCGCAAACTAAAAGGCCCAGGGCTCCGGGCACACTGCAGCTGCAAAGGGCATCCCAGGGGCATCGCAAAACTGCCACAAGCTGGCCTCCTCGAGGGCTTTCTCCTTGGCCCCTGCCCTAACCCTAGGCTGATTGGCTGCCCTGCCTAGGGTTAGGGTTAGGGTTACGCCTAGGGGTCAGGCTTCCGCAAACTAAAAGGGCCAGGGCTCCGGGCACACTGCAGCTGCAAAGGGCATCCCAGGGGCATCGCAAAACTGCCACAAGCTGGCCTCCTCGAGGGCTTTCTCCTTGGCCCCTGCCCTAACCCTAGGCTGATTGGCTGCCCTGCCTAGGGTTAGGGTTAGGGTTAGGGTTAGGGTTACGCCTAGTGGTCAGGCTTCCGCAAACTAAAAGGCCCAGGGCTCCGGGCACACTGCAGCTGCAAAGGGCATCCCAGGGGCATTGCAAAACTGCCACAAGCTGGCCTCCTCGAGGGCTTTCTCCTTGGCCCCTGCCCTAACCCTAGGCTGATTGGCTGCCCTGCCTAGGGTTAGGGTTAGGGTTAGGGTTAGGGTTACGCCTAGGGGTCAGGCTTCCGCAAACTAAAAGGCCCAGGGCTCCGGGCACACTGCAGCTGCAAAGGGCATCCCAGGGGCATCGCAAAACTGCCACAAGCTGGCCTCCTTGAGGGCTTTCTCCTTGGCCCCTGCCCTAACCCTAGGCTGATTGGCTGCCCTGCCTAGGGTTAGGGTAAGGGTTAGGGTTACGCCTAGGGGTCAGGCTTCCGCAAACTAAAAGGCCCTAGGCTCCGGGCACACTGCAGCTGCAAGAGGGATCCCAGGGGCATCGCAAAACTGCCACAAGCTGGCCTCCTCGAGGGCTTTCTCCTTGGCCCCTGCTCTAACCCTAGGCTGATTGGCTGCCCTGCCTAGGGTTAGGGTTAGGGTTAGGGTTACGCCTAGGGCTCAGGCTTCCGCAAAATAAATGGCCCAGGGCTCCGGGCACACTGCAGCTGCAAAGGGCATCCCAGGGGCATCGCAAAACTGCCACAAGCTGGCCTCCTCGAGGGCTTTCTCCTTGGCCCCTGCCCTAACCCTAGGCTGATTGGCTGCCCTGCCTAGGGTTAGGGTTAGGGTTAGGGTTACGCCTAGGGGTCAGGCTTCCGCAAACTAAAAGGGCCAGGGCTCCGGGCACACTGCAGCTGCAAAGGGCATCCCAGGGGCATCGCAAAACTGCCACAAGCTGGCCTCCTCGAGGGCTTTCTCCTTGGCCCCTGCCCTAACCCTAGGCTGATTGGCTGCCCTGCCTAGGGTTAGGGTTAGGGTTAGGGTTACGCCTAGGGGTCAGGCTTCCGCAAACTAAAAGGGCCAGGGCTCCGGGCACACTGCAGCTGCAAAGGGCATCCCAGGGGCATCGCAAAACTGCCACAAGCTGGCCTCCTCGAGGGCTTTCTCCTTGGCCCCTGCCCTAACCCTAGGCTGATTGGCTGCCCTGCCTAGGGTTAGGGTTAGGGTTACGCCTAGGGGTCAGGCTTCCGCAAAATAAAAGGCCCAGGGCTCCGGGCACACTGCAGCTGCAAAGGGCATCCCAGGGGCATCGCAAAACTGCCACAAGCTGGCCTCCTCGAGGGCTTTCTCCTTGGCCCCTGCTCTAACCCTAGGCTTATTGGCTGCCCTGCCTAGGGTTAGGGTTAGGGTTACGCCTAGGGGTCAGGCTTCCGCAAACTAAAAGGCCCAGGGCTCCGGGCACACTGCAGCTGCAAAGGGCATCCCAGGGGCATCGCAAAACTGCCACAAGCTGGCCTCCTCGAGGGCTTTCTCCTTGGCCCCTGCCCTAACCCTAGGCTGATTGGCTGCCCTGCCTAGGGTTAGGGTTAGGGTTAGGGTTACGCCTAGGGGTCAGGCTTCCGCAAACTAAAATGCCCAGGCCTCCGGGCACACTGCAGCTGCAAAGGGCATCCCAGGGGCATCGCAAAACTGCCACAAGCTGGCCTCCTCGAGGGCTTTCTCCTTGGCCCCTGCCCTAACCCTAGGCTGATTGGCTGCCCTGCCTAGGGTTAGGGTTAGGGTTAGGGTTAGGGTTACGCCTAGGGGTCAGGCTTCCGCAAACTAAAAGGCCCAGGGCTCCGGGCACACTGCAGCTGCAAAGCGCATCCCAGGGGCATCGCAAAACTGCCACAAGCTGGCCTCCTCGAGAGCTTTCTCCTTGGCCCCTGCCCTAACCCTAGGCTGATTGGCTGCCCTGCCTAGGGTTAGGGTTAGGGTTACGCCTAGGGGTCAGGCTTCCGCAAACTAAAAGGGCCAGGGCTCCGGGCACACTGCAGCTGCAAAGGGCATCCCAGGGGCATCGCAAAACTGCCACAAGCTGGCCTCCTCGAGGGCTTTCTCCTTGGCCCCTGCCCAAACCCTAGGCTGATTGGCTGCCCTGCCTAGGGTTAGGGTTAGGGTTAGGGTTACGCCTAGGGGTCAGGCTTCCACAAACTAAAAGGGCCAGGGCTCCGGGCACACTGCAGCTGCAAAGGGCATCCCAGGGGCATCGCAAAACTGCCACAAGCTGGCCTCCTCGAGGGCTTTCTCCTTGGCCCCTGCCCTAACCCTAGGCTGATTGGCTGCCCTGCCTAGGGTTAGGGTTAGGGTTACGCCTAGGGGTCAGGCTTCCGCAAAATAAAAGGGCCAGGGCTCCGGGCACACTGCAGCTGCAAAGGGCATCCCAGGGGCATCACAAAACTGCCACAAGCTGGCCTCCTCGAGGGCTTTCTCCTTGGCCCCTGCCCTAACCCTAGGCTGATTGGCTGCCCTGCCTAGGGTTAGGGTTAGGGTTACGCCTAGGGGTCAGGCTTCCGCAAACTAAAAGGGCCAGGGCTCCGGGCACACTGCAGCTGCAAAGGGCATCCCAGGGGCATCGCAAAACTGCCACAAGCTGGCCTCCTCGAGGGCTTTCTCCTTGGCCCCTGCCCAAACCCTAGGCTGATTGGCTGCCCTGCCTAGGGTTAGGGTTAGGGTTACGCCTAGGGGTCAGGCTTCCGCAAAATAAAAGGCCCAGGGCTCCGGGCACACTGCAGCTGCAAAGGGCATCCCAGGGGCATCACAAAACTGCCACAAGCTGGCCTCCTCGAGGGCTTTCTCCTTGGCCCCTGCCCTAACCCTAGGCTGATTGGCTGCCCTGCCTAGGGTTAGGGTTAGGGTTACGCCTAGGGGTCAGGCTTCCGCAAACTAAAAGGCCCAGGGCTCCGGGCACACTGCAGCTGCAAAGGGCATCCCAGGGGCATCGCAAAACTGCCACAAGCTGGCCTCCTCGAGGGCTTTCTCCTTGGCCCCTGCCCTAACCCTAGGCTGATTGGCTGCCCTGCCTAGGGTTAGGGTTAGGGTTACGCCTAGGGGTCAGGCTTCCGCAAACTAAAAGGGCCAGGGCTCCGGGCACACTGCAGCTGCAAAGGGCATCCCAGGGGCATCGCAAAACTGCCACAAGCTGGCCTCCTCGAGGGCTTTCTCCTTGGCCCCTGCCCTAACCCTAGGCTGATTGGCTGCCCTGCCTAGGGTTAGGGTTAGGGTTAGGGTTAGGGTTACGCCTAGTGGTCAGGCTTCCGCAAACTAAAAGGCCCAGGGCTCCGGGCACACTGCAGCTGCAAAGGGCATCCCAGGGGCATTGCAAAACTGCCACAAGCTGGCCTCCTCGAGGGCTTTCTCCTTGGCCCCTGCCCTAACCCTAGGCTGATTGGCTGCCCTGCCTAGGGTTAGGGTTAGGGTTAGGGTTAGGGTTACGCCTAGGGGTCAGGCTTCCGCAAACTAAAAGGCCCAGGGCTCCGGGCACACTGCAGCTGCAAAGGGCATCCCAGGGGCATCGCAAAACTGCCACAAGCTGGCCTCCTTGAGGGCTTTCTCCTTGGCCCCTGCCCTAACCCTAGGCTGATTGGCTGCCCTGCCTAGGGTTAGGGTAAGGGTTAGGGTTACGCCTAGGGGTCAGGCTTCCGCAAACTAAAAGGGCCTAGGCTCCGGGCACACTGCAGCTGCAAGAGGGATCCCAGGGGCATCGCAAAACTGCCACAAGCTGGCCTCCTCGAGGGCTTTCTCCTTGGCCCCTGCTCTAACCCTAGGCTGATTGGCTGCCCTGCCTAGGGTTAGGGTTAGGGTTAGGGTTACGCCTAGGGCTCAGGCTTCCGCAAAATAAAAGGCCCAGGGCTCCGGGCACACTGCAGCTGCAAAGGGCATCCCAGGGGCATCGCAAAACTGCCACAAGCTGGCCTCCTCGAGGGCTTTCTCCTTGGCCCCTGCCCTAACCCTAGGCTGATTGGCTGCCCTGCCTAGGGTTAGGGTTAGGGTTAGGGTTACGCCTAGGGGTCAGGCTTCCGCAAACTAAAAGGGCCAGGGCTCCGGGCACACTGCAGCTGCAAAGGGCATCCCAGGGGCATCGCAAAACTGCCACAAGCTGGCCTCCTCGAGGGCTTTCTCCTTGGCCCCTGCCCTAACCCTAGGCTGATTGGCTGCCCTGCCTAGGGTTAGGGTTAGGGTTACGCCTAGGGGTCAGGCTTCCGCAAAATAAAAGGCCCAGGGCTCCGGGCACACTGCAGCTGCAAAGGGCATCCCAGGGGCATCGCAAAACTGCCACAAGCTGGCCTCCTCGAGGGCTTTCTCCTTGGCCCCTGCTCTAACCCTAGGCTTATTGGCTGCCCTGCCTAGGGTTAGGGTTAGGGTTACGCCTAGGGGTCAGGCTTCCGCAAACTAAAAGGCCCAGGGCTCCGGGCACACTGCAGCTGCAAAGGGCATCCCAGGGGCATCGCAAAACTGCCACAAGCTGGCCTCCTCGAGGGCTTTCTCCTTGGCCCCTGCCCTAACCCTAGGCTGATTGGCTGCCCTGCCTAGGGTTAGGGTTAGGGTTAGGGTTACGCCTAGGGGTCAGGCTTCCGCAAACTAAAATGCCCAGGCCTCCGGGCACACTGCAGCTGCAAAGGGCATCCCAGGGGCATCGCAAAACTGCCACAAGCTGGCCTCCTCCAGGGCTTTCTCCTTGGCCCCTGCCCTAACCCTAGGCTGATTGGCTGCCCTGCCTAGGGTTAGGGTTAGGGTTAGGGTTAGGGTTACGCCTAGGGGTCAGGCTTCCGCAAACTAAAAGGCCCAGGGCTCCAGAAACACTGCAGCTGCAAGGGGCATCCCAGGGGCATCGCAAAACTGCCACAAGCTGGCCTCCTCGAGGGCTTTCTCCTTGGACCCTGCCCTAACCCTAGGCTGATTGGCTGCCCTGCCTAGGGTTAGGGTTAGGGTTACGCCTAGGGGTCAGGCTTCCGCAAACTAAAAGGCCCAGGGCTCCGGGCACACTGCAGCTGCAAAGGGCATCCCAGGGGCATCGCAAAACTGCCACAAGCTGGCCTCCTCGAGGGCTTTCTCCTTGGCCCCTGCCCAAACCCTAGGCTGATTGGCTGCCCTGCCTAGGGTTAGGGTTAGGGTTAGGGTTACGCCTAGGGGTCAGGCTTCCGCAAACTAAAAGGGCCAGGGCTCCGGGCACACTGCAGCTGCAAAGGGCATCCCAGGGGCATCGCAAAACTGCCACAAGCTGGCCTCCTCGAGGGCTTTCTCCTTGGCCCCTGCCCTAACCCTAGGCTGATTGGCTGCCCTGCCTAGGGTTAGGGTTAGGGTTACGCCTAGGGGTCAGGCTTCCGCAAACTAAAAGGGCCAGGGCTCCGGGCACACTGCAGCTGCAAAGGGCATCCCAGGGGCATCGCAAAACTGCCACAAGCTGGCCTCCTCGAGGGCTTTCTCCTTGGCCCCTGCCCTAACCCTAGGCTGATTGGCTGCCCTGCCTAGGGTTAGGGTTAGGGTTAGGGTTAGGGTTATGCCTAGTGGTCAGGCTTCCGCAAACTAAAAGGCCCAGGGCTCCGGGCACACTGCAGCTGCAAAGGGCATCCCAGGGGCATCGCAAAACTGCCACAAGCTGGCCTCCTCGAGGGCTTTCTCCTTGGCCCCTGCCCTAACCCTAGGCTGATTGGCTGCCCTGCCTAGGGTTAGGGTTAGGGTTAGGGTTAGGGTTACGCCTAGGGGTCAGGCTTCCGCAAACTAAAAGGCCCAGGGCTCCGGGCACACTGCAGCTGCAAAGGGCATCCCAGGGGCATCGCAAAACTGCCACAAGCTGGCCTCCTCGAGGGCTTTCTCCTTGGCCCCTGCCCTAACCCTAGGCTTATTGGCTGCCCTGCCTAGGGTTAGGGTTAGGGTTACGCCTAGGGGTCAGGCTTCCGCAAACTAAAAGGGCCAGGGCTCCGGGCACACTGCAGCTGCAAAGGGCATCCCAGGGGCATCGCAAAACTGCCACAAGCTGGCCTCCTCGAGGGCTTTCTCCTTGGCCCCTGCCCTAACCCTAGGCTGATTGGCTGCCCTGCCTAGGGTTAGGGTTAGGGTTAGGCCTAGGGGTCAGGCTTCCGCAAACTAAAAGGGCCAGGGCTCCGGGCACACTGCAGCTGCAAAGGGCATCCCAGGGGCATCGCAAAACTGCCACAAGCTGGCCTCCTCGAGGGCTTTCTCCTTGGCCCCTGCCCTAACCCTAGGCTGATTGGCTGCCCTGCCTAGGGTTAGGGTTAGGGTTACGCCTAGGGGTCAGGCTTCCGCAAAATAAAAGGCCCAGGGCTCCGGGCACACTGCAGCTGCAAAGGGCATCCCAGGGGCAGCACAAAACTGCCACAAGCTGGCCTCCTCGAGGGCTTTCTCCTTGGCCCCTGCCCTAACCCTAGGCTGATTGGCTGCCCTGCCTAGGGTTAGGGTTAGGGTTACGCCTAGGGGTCAGGCTTCCGCAAACTAAAAGGCCCAGGGCTCCGGGCACACTGCAGCTGCAAAGGGCATCCCAGGGGCATCGCAAAACTGCCACAAGCTGGCCTCCTCGAGGGCTTTCTCCTTGGCCCCTGCCCTAACCCTAGGCTGATTGGCTGCCCTGCCTAGGGTTAGGGTTAGGGTTACGCCTAGGGGTCAGGCTTCCGCAAACTAAAAGGCCCAGGGCTCCGGGCACACTGCAGCTGCAAAGGGCATCCCAGGGGCATCGCAAAACTGCCACAAGCTGGCCTCCTCGAGGGCTTTCTCCTTGGCCCCTGCCCTAACCCTAGGCTGATTGGCTGCCCTGCCTAGGGTTAGGGTTAGGGTTAGGGTTAGGGTTACGCCTAGTGGTCAGGCTTCCGCAAACTAAAAGGGCCAGGGCTCCGGGCACACTGCAGCTGCAAAGGGCATCCCAGGGGCATCGCAAAACTGCCACAAGCTGGCCTCCTCGAGGGCTTTCTCCTTGGCCCCTGCCCTAACCCTAGGCTGATTGGCTGCCCTGCCTAGGATTAGGGTTAGGGTTAGGGTTAGGGTTACGCCTAGGGGTCAGGCTTCCGCAAACTAAAAGGCCCAGGGCTCCGGGCACACTGCAGCTGCAAAGGGCATCCCAGGGGCATTGCAAAACTGCCACAAGCTGGCCTCCTCGAGGGCTTTCTCCTTGGCCCCTGCCCTAACCCTAGGCTGATTGGCTGCCCTGCCTAGGGTTAGGGTTAGAGTTACGCCTAGGGGTCAGGCTTCCGCAAACTAAAAGGGCCAGGGCTCCGGGCACAATGCAGCTGCAAAGGGCATCCCAGGGGCATCGCAAAACTGCCACAAGCTGGCCTCCTCGAGGGCTTTCTCCTTGGCCCCTGCCCTAACCCTAGGCTGATTGGCTGCCCTGCCTAGGGTTAGGGTTAGGGTTACGCCTAGGGGTCAGGCTTCCGCAAACTAAAAGGCCCAGGGCGCCGGGCACACTGCAGCTGCAAAGGGCATCCCAGGGGCATCGCAAAACTGCCACAAGCTGGCCTCCTCGAGGGCTTTCTCCTTGGCCCCTGCCCTAACCCTAGGCTGATTGGCTGCCCTTCCTAGGGTTAGGGTTAGGGTTACGCCTAGGGGTCAGGCTTCCGCAAACTAAAAGGGCCAGGGCTCTGGGCACACTGCAGCTGCAAAGGGCATCCCAGGGGCATCGCAAAACTGCCACAAGCTGGCCTCCTCGAGGGCTTTCTCCTTGGCCCCTGCCCTAACCCTAGGCTGATTGGCTGCCCTGCCTAGGGTTAGGGTTAGGGTTAGGGTTAGGGTTACGCCTAGTGGTCAGGCTTCCGCAAACTAAAAGGCCCAGGGCTCCGGGCACACTGCAGCTGCAAAGGGCATCCCAGGGGCATCGCAAAACTGCCACAAGCTGGCCTCCTCGAGGGCTTTCTCCTTGGCCCCTGCCCTAACCCTAGGCTGATTGGCTGCCCTGCCTAGGGTTAGGGTTACGCCTAGGGGTCAGGCTTCCGCAAACTAAAAGGGCCAGGGCTCCGGGCACACTGCAGCTGCAAAGGGCATCCCAGGGGCATCGCAAAACTGCCACAAGCTGGCCTCCTCGAGGGCTTTCTCCTTGGCCCCTGCCCTAACCCTAGGCTGATTGGCTGCCCTGCCTAGGGTTAGGGTTACGCCTAGGGGTCAGGCTTCCGCAAACTAAAAGGCCCAGGGCTCCGGGCACACTGCAGCTGCAAAGGGCATCCCAGGGGCATCGCAAAACTGCCACAAGCTGGCCTCTTCGAGGGCTTTCTCCTTGGCCCCTGCCCTAACCCTAGGCTGATTGGCTGCCCTGCCTAGGGTTAGGGTTAGGGTTACGCCTAGGGGTCAGGCTTCTGCAAACTAAGAGGGCCAGGGCTCCGGGCACACTGCAGCTGCAAAGGGCATCCCAGGGGCATCGCAAAACTGCCACAAGCTGGCCTCCTCGAGGGCTTTCTCCTTGGCCCCTGCCCTAACCCTAGGCTGATTGGCTGCCCTGCCTAGGATTAGGGTTAGGGTTAGGGTTAGGGTTACGCCTAGGGGTCAGGCTTCCGCAAACTAAAAGGCCCAGGGCTCCGGGCACACTGCAGCTGCAAAGGGCATCCCAGGGGCATCGCAAAACTGCCACAAGCTGGCCTCCTCGAGGGCTTTCTCCTTGGCCCCTGCCCTAACCCTAGGCTGATTGGCTGCCCTGCCTAGGGTTAGGGTTAGAGTTACGCCTAGGGGTCAGGCTTCCGCAAACTAAAAGGGCCAGGGCTCCGGGCACAATGCAGCTGCAAAGGGCATCCCAGGGGCATCACAAAACTGCCACAAGCTGGCCTCCTCGAGGGCTTTCTCCTTGGCCCCTGCCCTAACCCTAGGCTGATTGGCTGCCCTGCCTAGGGTTAGGGTTAGGGTTACGCCTAGGGGTCAGGCTTCCGCAAACTAAAAGGGCCAGGGCTCTGGGCACACTGCAGCTGCAAAGGGCATCCCAGGGGCATCGCAAAACTGCCACAAGCTGGCCTCCTCGAGGGCTTTCTCCTTGGCCCCTGCCCTAACCCTAGGCTGATTGGCTGCCCTGCCTAGGGTTAGGGTTAGGGTTAGGGTTAGGGTTACGCCTAGTGGTCAGGCTTCCGCAAACTAAAAGGCCCAGGGCTCCGGGCACACTGCAGCTGCAAAGGGCATCCCAGGGGCATCGCAAAACTGCCACAAGCTGGCCTCCTCGAGGGCTTTCTCCTTGGCCCCTGCCCTAACCCTAGGCTGATTGGCTGCCCTGCCTAGGGTTAGGGTTACGCCTAGGGGTCAGGCTTCCGCAAACTAAAAGGGCCAGGGCTCCGGGCACACTGCAGCTGCAAAGGGCATCCCAGGGGCATCGCAAAACTGCCACAAGCTGGCCTCCTCGAGGGCTTTCTCCTTGGCCCCTGCCCTAACCCTAGGCTGATTGGCTGCCCTGCCTAGGGTTAGGGTTACGCCTAGGGGTCAGGCTTCCGCAAACTAAAAGGCCCAGGGCTCCGGGCACACTGCAGCTGCAAAGGGCATCCCAGGGGCATCGCAAAACTGCCACAAGCTGGCCTCTTCGAGGGCTTTCTCCTTGGCCCCTGCCCTAACCCTAGGCTGATTGGCTGCCCTGCCTAGGGTTAGGGTTAGGGTTACGCCTAGGGGTCAGGCTTCCGCAAACTAAAAGGGCCAGGGCTCCGGGCACACTGCAGCTGCAAAGGGCATCCCAGGGGCATCGCAAAACTGCCACAAGCTGGCCTCCTCGAGGGCTTTCTCCTTGGCCCCTGCCCTAACCCTAGGCTGATTGGCTGCCCTGCCTAGGGTTAGGGTTAGGGTTAGGGTTACGCCTAGGGGTCAGGCTTCCGCAAACTAAAAGGCCCAGGGCTCCGGGCACACTGCAGCTGCAAAGGGCATCCCAGGGGCATCGCAAAACTGCCACAAGCTGGCCTCCTCGAGGGCTTTCTCCTTGGCCCCTGCCCTAACCCTAGGCTGATTGGCTGCCCTGCCTAGGGTTAGGGTTAGGGTTAGGGTTAGGGTTACGCCTAGGGGTCAGGCTTCCGCAAACTAAAAGGCCCAGGGCTCCGGGCACACTGCAGCTGCAAAGGGCATCCCAGGGGAATCGCAAAACTGCCACAAGCTGGCCTCCTCGAGGGCTTTCTCCTTGGCCCCTGCTCTAACCCTAGGCTGATTGGCTGCCCTGCCTAGGGTTAGGGTTACGCCTAGGGGTCAGGCTTCCGCAAACTAAAAGGCCCAGGGCTCCGGGCACACTGCAGCTGCAAAGGGCATCCCAGGGGCATCGCAAAACTGCCACAAGCTGGCCTCCTCGAGGGCTTTCTCCTTGGCCCCTGCCCTAACCCTAGGCTGATTGGCTGCCCTGCCTAGGGTTAGGGTTACGCCTAGGGGTCAGGCTTCCGCAAACTAAAAGGCCCAGGGCTCCGGGCACACTGCAGCTGCAAAGGGCATCCCAGGGGCATCGCAAAACTGCCACAAGCTGGCCTCTTCGAGGGCTTTCTCCTTGGCCCCTGCCCTAACCCTAGGCTGATTGGCTGCCCTGCCTAGGGTTAGGGTTAGGGTTACGCCTAGGGGTCAGGCTTCCGCAAACTAAAAGGGCCAGGGCTCCGGGCACACTGCAGCTGCAAAGGGCATCCCAGGGGCATCGCAAAACTGCCACAAGCTGGCCTCCTCGAGGGCTTTCTCCTTGGCCCCTGCCCTAACCCTAGGCTGATTGGCTGCCCTGCCTAGGGTTAGGGTTAGGGTTAGGGTTACGCCTAGGGGTCAGGCTTCCGCAAACTAAAAGGCCCAGGGCTCCGGGCACACTGCAGCTGCAAAGGGCATCCCAGGGGCATCGCAAAACTGCCACAAGCTGGCCTCCTCGAGGGCTTTCTCCTTGGCCCCTGCCCTAACCCTAGGCTGATTGGCTGCCCTGCCTAGGGTTAGGGTTAGGGTTAGGGTTAGGGTTACGCCTAGGGGTCAGGCTTCCGCAAACTAAAAGGCCCAGGGCTCCGGGCACACTGCAGCTGCAAAGGGCATCCCAGGGGAATCGCAAAACTGCCACAAGCTGGCCTCCTCGAGGGCTTTCTCCTTGGCCCCTGCCCTAACCCTAGGCTGATTGGCTGCCCTGCCTAGGGTTAGGGTTAGGGTTAGGGTTACGCCTAGGGGTCAGGCTTCCGCAAACTAAAAGGCCCAGGGCTCCGGGCACACTGCAGCTGCAAAGGGCATCCCAGGGGCATCGCAAAACTGCCACAAGCTGGCCTCCTCGAGGGCTTTCTCCTTGGCCCCTGCCCTAACCCTAGGCTGATTGGCTGCCCTGCCTAGGGTTAGGGTTAGGGTTACGCCTAGGGGTCAGGCTTCCGCAAACTAAAAGGCCCAGGGCTCCGGGCACACTGCAGCTGCAAAGGGCATCCCAGGGGCATCGCAAAACTGCCACAAGCTGGCCTCCTCGAGGGCTTTCTCCTTGGCCCCTGCCCTAACCCTAGGCTGATTGGCTGCCCTGCCTAGGGTTAGGGTTAGGGTTAGGGTTACGCCTAGGGGTCAGGCTTCCGCAAACTAAAAGGCCCAGGGCTCCGGGCACACTGCAGCTGCAAAGGGCATCCCAGGGGCATCGCAAAACTGCCACAAGCTGGCCTCCTCGAGGGCTTTCTCCTTGGCCCCTGCCCTAACCCTAGGCTGATTGGCTGCCCTGCCTAGGGTTAGGGTTAGGCTTACGCCTAGGGGTCAGGCTTCCGCAAACTAAAAGGCCCAGGGCTCCGGGCACACTGCAGCTGCAAAGGGCATCCCAGGGGCATCGCAAAACTGCCACAAGCTGGCCTCCTCGAGGGCTTTCTCCTTGGCCCCTGCCCTAACCCTAGGCTGATTGGCTGCCCTGCCTAGGGTTAGGGTTAGGGTTACGCCTAGGGGTCAGGCTTCCGCAAACTAAAAGGCCCAGGGCTCCGGGCACACTGCAGCTGCAAAGGGCATCCCAGGGGCATCGCAAAACTGCCACAAGCTGGCCTCCTCGAGGGCTTTCTCCTTGGCCCCTGCCCTAACCCTAGGCTGATTGGCTGCCCTGCCTAGGGTTGGGGTTAGGGTTAGGGTTACGCCTAGGGGTCAGGCTTCCGCAAACTAAAAGGCCCAGGGCTCCGGGCACACTGCAGCTGCAAGGGGCATCCCAGGGGCATCGCAAAACTGCCACAAGCTGGCCTCCTCGAGGGCTTTCTCCTTGGCCCCTGCCCTAACCCTAGGCTGATTGGCTGCCCTGCCTAGGGTTAGGGTTAGGGTTACGCCTAGGGCTCAGGCTTCCGCAAACTAAAAGGCCCAGGGCTCCGGGCACACTGCAGCTGCAAAGGGCATCCCAGGGGCATCGCAAAACTGCCACAAGCTGGCCTCCTCGAGGGCTTTCTCCTTGGCCCCTGCCCTAACCCTAGGCTGATTGGCTGCCCTGCCTAGGGTTAGGGTTAGGGTTAGGGTTAGGGTTACGCCTAGGGGTCAGGCTTCCGCAAACTAAAAGACCCAGGGCTCCGGGCACACTGCAGCTGCAAAGGGCATCCCAGGGGCATCGCAAAACTGCCACAAGCTGGCCTCCTCGAGGGCTTTCTCCTTGGCCCCTGCCCTAACCCTAGTCTGATTGGCTGCCCTGCCTAGGGTTAGGGTTACGGTTACGCCTAGGGGTCAGGCTTCCGCAAACTAAAAGGGCCAGGGCTCCGGGCACACTGCAGCTGCAAAGGGCATCCCAGGGGCATCGCAAAACTGCCACAAGCTGGCCTTTTCGACGGCTTTCTCCTTGACCCCTGCCCTAACCCAAGGCTGATTGGCTTCCCTGCCCAGGTTTAGGGTTAGGGTTAGGGTTAGGGTTAGGCCTAGGGGTCAGGCTTCCGCAAACTAAAAGGCCCAGGGCTCCGGGCACACTGCAGCTGCAAAGGGCATCCCAGGGGCATCGCAAAACTGCCACAAGCTGGCCTCCTCGAGGGCTTTCTCCTTGGCCCCTGCCCTAACCCTAGGCTGATTGGCTGCCCTGCCTAGGGTTAGGGTTAGGGTTACGCCTAGGGGTCAGGCTTCCGCAAACTAAAAGGGCCAGGGCTCCGGGCACACTGCAGCTGCAAAGGGCATCCCAGGGGCATCGCAAAACTGCCACAAGCTGGCCTCCTCGAGGGCTTTCTCCTTGGCCCCTGCCCTAACCCTAGGCTGATTGGCTGCCCTGCCTAGGGTTGGGGTTAGGGTTAGGGTTACGCCTAGGGGTCAGGCTTCCGCAAACTAAAAGGCCCAGGGCTCCGGGCACACTGCAGCTGCAAAGGGCATCCCAGGGGCATCGCAAAACTGCCACAAGCTGGCCTCCTCGAGGGCTTTCTCCTTGGCCCCTGC